>NC_136484.1:157751861-157754361 GCF_053919585.1 Euprymna scolopes | reverse complement strand
TGTTTTTGGCATCGGAAATAAGCATACCATTTTGCAAGTCTAACGAAAAGCTATGCCAAACGAGAAAAACTTAATGTAAACTAAGAAACGTAGAAAATAGATCTTAGGTTTTATTTAGGCAGCCTCCTGACTTTCGTTTGCCTTATTTTGTTGTTTAGTCCTCATATTCGATGAGCGATATTTCTGGTCCAAATAGAAGAATTGTTGTTTTATAGGTCATAACATATTCCATCTGACACTTATTTTTAAAGTATTATGTTTTGGCCCGTTATATGAAGTTGTTTTATACTTTGGGAGTGATTTCAATAAAATATAATACTTTTCAAATAAAATATTTGTGGTCTCAACGCATCAGTTTAATTCGCCTAATAACAACAATAAAAACATCAACACCAAAAAGCAGCAGCAGCAGTATTTCTTGGCTGCTGGGGATTTTAAAATATAAAAAATAAAGAAATTAAATATTTTACCATCGAAACGCATCAACGTTCGTGATGTTTAAGAACTGAATAAACTTCTGCTCCAATTCTTGAACCCATGTATACCGCTAAAACGTTAGGGTTTCGCTATACAACCAGTAGATATTAATGTTAAGCCCATCTTAGTTTTTAATACCGAATACAAATTAGAACGGAAACATTGCATAAACAGTATCTCTTAATAATAATATCCGTAAATTAAGGTAATGAAATTTTTTTTAAAAACTCATAGTGAAAAGTAATTAAACGTATTGGTTTAGTTATGTGAAAATGTCATAGATTTGTTTATTGTAAAGTAATAAATAGTGAAGTTTAAAATAAAATTTAAAAGTAAAAAGCAAATTTCATAGCTTTTAGAACTTGTGTTTTGTTAGTTATGATATTAAGAAAATATTAAGAGATTGAGATTTAGAGAGAGAGAGGGAGAGAAGGGGGAGAGAGAGGGGAAGCTATCGACGAAGACGGAATTTATATTTGAAGCAATTGTAGTTATATAAAATTGTAAGCAAAATTAATAAGAGTTACAAGTCCTTGTGTTTTATAACTATATAGTCTGTCAATATTTATAATTTTACTGAAAGGTACATTTCAGGTTGTTCTCTTAGATAGCGATAACAGACGATTTAAGAAGATGGATTTTTAATTTGAAAATACTACAGTAATCCATTATCGTAAGATAGTATCATAAGTGTAAAGTGTTTGTGTTTTATATCATTGTCAGAATTCGGTTTGTAAATAAAACAATGTTTATACAACAGTTTTGGAACACATTAACTGTTTGCACATATATTTGTGTATCCGTATAGTTCAATAACGATAAAGCAAACTTATGATACCCGACGGAATATTTGAATTCGGTGATTCGAGTAGCGATAACACGAAAATGATTGAAGGTTTATCTCCTCCAGTTATCTCTGTGAAATTATTAATCAAATAAAAAACTATTGACCGGATGAAGGAAAGAAGTGACGAAAATTACAAATGTTTGTTCCGAACACGGAACAATACATACACTATCTTAAATATTTTTTTACGTATTATACAGAGTTTTTCTGTAGCTATACATTTCCGCCTCATTTTTTTAGGTTTGGCCCTCGGACCAAGATCAAAGTTTAGTATCTGTTCCGGCAGATACTACAATTAAAGACCATATGTGGGGTAACCCCACATATCAGACCTTGGTCAATGTAGAGGAAACCCTTCATACCAATTTTCACTATCCAGCTCCTCTACTCCTCGGGGAGTTGGTCCCCATTTCCCCTTCACTCCTTACATTAAAATCGGCCTTGTGCTTAATTTGTTCGGTGGGGGAGCAAATAAATACCCTGTAGCTATACCGGTCAGTCAGATAGGGGACATATCTCCACTTGATATATGATAATGTGATTTTAAGGCACCTCGTCTTGTGTGAGAGGTCTATCAAACTGCATGAATTAAGTTTAAGGATTTTTTTAAATTTTATAATGCACATTATCAACTGTGAAACTGCTAACTACGTTTTGATCTTGCAATCTGATTGGTTGGTTGTTTTTGTTTTACGGCATATCAACCCTTTTCAGGTTATTTAATGCCGAATCCAGTGAGTTTGAAGAATAATTTTTTAATAGAATATATTTGTTTTTTTCCAGTCTGTTTCTATTTAACACATAGTTGGGACCCTAACAGGTACTACCACTCCGGATCAGAGCGGACCTGGGAGCAATGGCAATTAAAGGGTGGCTCCACACTCCCCAAAGCCGGCAAGCTGGGGCCTCACCATCGGATATAGTTTAAGGTCATATCCAGGACCCTTGCAATCTGGACTAAGAACGAAACAACATATTCTCTACAAAAGTCGAATCACAAAGACCAAAGTTTGTTTGTTTAGTATATCTTTTGCTTTTTCTGTGAGAATCACAAATCAGATGTTTGGACATTTTTCATTTTCATTACACATAATAAGTAATAACTAATCAGTTCTATGCGTGTTAATTCATATTTTTATTACGCTGTTGTTCTAGAAGGATCAATCTTCCTCTTTT
>NC_136484.1:157696861-157746861 GCF_053919585.1 Euprymna scolopes | reverse complement strand
AGTGTTCTCGAGTATTTAACTACAAGTTTTAAAAACTGAAAAATTAAAATAAATAATATATGGACTTCTAAACTATGACAGAAAAGAGTCGGAGAAATTTTTTCATCTATAACTGACGATATCGTGCAGTTTTTAAATAGTATATATATATGGATACCTATACATGTGGTTTCCAGTTAGCATAAATGAATTCAAATAGAATTTTGTTGGCTCGGTTGAAGAGCACTGGCTTTCAAATCACATTGCATCACCACACTGATCGGTCTTATTGTCTCTGTGTAAAGTAAATATATTTCTGTTTGTCTAGTGCGTTTGTTTGTAAGCGTGCAGCTTTAATTATAGCTTATCTCAGCACTCTCTACGTCTCTCTAACTCTTTGTTACCAATTATTGTAAACTTTGTAAAAGCACGAGTCAATTTATTAAAACAGTTCCATATTGTAAACTGCCAGTGATAACAAGGTGACTTGATAGACTTCAGACTTTTAAATATGTCTGCGCAGTGAGCGGTACCTATAGTGGAGATAAAATAATGCAATCACAAACTGTAGCTCCCTTGAATGAAGATTATTTGAATACTTAAAAAAAGTCGATGGTGATGGAAAACAATGCATATATGAATGGCTAGTGTTATTTCGATGTCTTATTTCTTATAATCTAGTTGCATAACTAATGCATGAGAATTTAGTCTAACCTAATACTTAAAACGTAATTGGGAATAATGATAGCAGCTCTGAAATAATTCAAACCCCTACTGCCTCTTAAACTCCTTACTTCCATATACATGCATACACATGCACAATACACGTAGACACACATACACATGCACACACGCATATATATATATATATATATATATATATATATATATATATATATATATATATATATATATATATATATGCACACATGCATACATACATATATAAGATACTAGCATGGGTGCCTGGCGTTGCCCGGGCGTTTTGAGGTGCATGCTGAGCAATAAAAAAGCGGTCAATTTTTTAAACTTTGACCCCTATTATGACCACTTAACATTTATTGTTTAGGGCTCAAATCAAGTTATTAAGTTAGATCCATATCCAAGGAAGCTATATCTAAAATTTCAAGTGTTTAGACCGAAAATTGTCGGAGGAGTTTGGTAGAGTTCTCAAAGGTCAAATCGTTGAACTTTGACCCCTTAACAGCCAAATTTCTGGCCGCAAAACCGATCACATCGATTTTCCTAAATCTCAGTACTCTGTATATCACATTTTGAGTCTGTAGACTTAAAATTGACAGTTATTGCGTAGGGAAATGTACACACACAGACGCACAGATACACAGACACTTTCACTTTTATAGATATACTCACACACAATCATATTTATATATGCGTGGGTGTAAGAATAAAACAAAGACGTTCTTCAAGACCTAACATATTAATTTGGATACTTTCTCAAGATGTTAAAATGCACACTAAGTCCGTTACATTTTAGCTTTTTAAAATATTATTTTCTGAGCAGCGCGCTAGACAACTGTTGAAATAAAGAAAATTAGCTTCAAATATGTTTTGAACATTTAAAAAGTATTTAAGCAATTTCACCCAAGTAAGTTTATATAAACAGGGCATAATTCAGTGAAAAATTTATCGGTCCCCCGACAGAAGGAGAGTGGATTTGTAACTTCACCCTTGTCTGTTTGTCCGTTTGTCTGTCCGCACTTTTCTCAATAACTACGCCTTCGATTTTTTTTTAATTCTGCACAAACATTAAACATGATACGAGTAAAAAAGTAACAGAACGGATTTTCCGGGAAAACTGGTTAATCCCCTAGGGGTGTCTTTCGGGTTTAAATGGCTAAAATTAACATTTTTATGCTTATCAAAAAAAAAAATGTTGATGCCTTGAATTTTTATAAAACTTTCTGAAAAAGTTGTAACTTATTGATTTCTATATAATTTTGTTTGTTTATACTTCGCGACAACTTTTGGGTGTGCCCCAGGGGATCTTTTAGGGCTAATAAAAACACTTCATTTATCGGACTATTTTACCATATTTGTCCAAAATTTTCTATGTATGTATATTTAGCAGTTTTGCATGGTACTGAACTCAGATTTCAATATATTAAGGCCTTGGGGACTTTTAGGGCTAAATGCGGGGGAGGGGCAAATGATGGACTTGGTCATTTCTCTTTTTGCATGGTGCAGAACTCATTTTTACATGTGTTAGGACCTAGCACTGCACCGTTTGTCCATTTTCACCAAGATTTCCCGTCCCCTGGGACTTTTGGGCTAAATGGGGGGGGCAAATGCTGAACATTTTTTTATACCTATTTCACCGTGCACTCACGGGGGACTATGCATGCTTCACTTGTTTCATAAAAAAAATTGCCTGATAATGAAAAGAACCGTATGTTCTTTTTTTTTCTTATAATATCGTTATAATAAATAAAATATGATGATTCCAAGTTGAAGAAAACGCTTTATTTTATCAGCAGATCCATAAAACAAAAGTTATAAGAAACTATCTAAGCCATGCCATTTCGAAGCCAAATGCTTCCCATGCTTGTTTCGGACAGATAGTTAAAAGTAGCTAGAAACCTTTTCACGTGATGTAACCTATACAAAAGTAAAGTGCGTAATAGGTTCCTGACTCTACTTTTGCATAAGCAGCATCACCTGAACAGGTATCAAATTACTTGCAACTGTCTGACGGAAACATGCTCATGAATGTGTGGTGACATATAAATGCTTATGTAAAACATAAAAAGTATACATGATACCTATCTATCTCTCTTTCCTCTCTCTCTCTCTCTCTCTATACACACACACACACACACACACACACACACACACACACACATATATATATATATATATATATATATATATATATATATATATATATATATATATATATATATAAGTGTATGTGTGTTTAGCATGCATATATCCTGGCTCCTACACACTCGTTCTGTATCTGTATCTCTTTTTTTCTCATTTTTATATTTGACTCTTGCTGTCACCTCTTTTTTTTCTCTCTCCGTCTTTGATTTTTAACACGTGCTTGTGCATATGAAGGGGTGTGTGGTCCACATGATGAAATGCAAATTCATAATATCTCATGAGAACATCAACAAATGTATCCTTCGTATTTCGCATTGTTCTTACTTTCTCTTCTTGATTCGTTTATTACTCTTTCATCATGTTTGTGTCAATTCTACGAAAACAAAAACATAACGTCTCTCACTGACGGTTTGTTTTTATTTCTCTTTCATTTCCCTAAATTAAATCGTTATTTCGTCATTGTCCGAACGGTCAGTCCAGTCATTTATGTTATATTTTTATTAATATTTATTTGTTTTCATTTCGTTATTATTTGCTAATTTATTACATCGTCGTTTTCTTTTTTTCTTTTTTTTTCTTTTCTTTTTTTTTTCTTTTTAATCGAAAGCTAATGTTTTTGTATTTATTGCTTTATTATATTCTGCGGTCTTGTGCGCAAAAAAAAAAAAAAAAAAAATACTAACGCGTATTCTGCAGACCTTTTTCCGGCGGCGTTGCCTGTCGCTAAACAAAAATGGTCGCGCATCACGTGCCACATATTTTCTCTTTTTTAAACTCTTGCACATTTTAAAGTAATTCTCTTTTATTTTTATTCCATTTAAAAAAAAAAAACCTTTTGAAAAATGCGATGCAATAGAACCTTAAAATTTCACAATTCTTTGTTGTATTCTTTGTATATTGTTGTTGGTCTAATTTGCATAATTTTATGTCACTTCACCTGAGATATAAGTCGACAAAACAGCCATAAAAAAAGACCAAACGTTTTAAAGCGCATTTAAATGATAAGACACATTGATACGAAAACGGAATAATTAATTGTCTAAAGGCTTGAATATAATTACTTTCTAACAGACATGAAATATAATAAAATAAAAAAAACATGAATCTGTTCATAAAACAAGTATCGATTACGTCACAAAAACCCATAATCAAGTAACACGTTTATGTTGCTTTGTTATTAAAAACGAAGATGATTATTAATAAATATTGGTTTAATGTTTTTATTGCGATTTATTGCACTTCTATAAGTTACAAAAAATGAAATCCGTTGCTTCAGCCATAGTTTTAAAACCAGTTAAAATTATACAGACAAGATCTGAAATTCGTTCTTTTATGTCTGCCATATTCTCCACTCTTGCAGTTTCTCTGTTCATGTCATTATATAAGGGTTAACTAATAGTATTACTACTGGTGATTTTCTCTTTTGTTTATAAGTTGAGTAATGAATGGAAATCTCTCTCTCTCTCTCTCTCTATATATATATATATATATATATATATATATATATATATATATGTGTGTGTGTGTGTGTGTGTGTATAGTAAGTTATGTAAATATTTATTTATTTATTTTTATTACATTTTCACCCCAAACAAGGCAAATTGCCACTTTGGTGTAGTGGGCTACTATCAGGGGCAACAAATACTGGGGTAATATGTAGGGATTTGGGCAGCAAGGTGTCGGTTCACGTTACACTTGAACTTCTGCACGTCAGTACTGTTGGGGAAGCAGGGGCCTGGAATGAAATTCCAAAGTCTAGCGGTTCTGGAGAAGAAACTATTGGAGTAGAAAGATCTTTTACATCTAGGGATCTCTACAATGTGGGGGTGGGATTTAGCAGTCTTTCGGGTTTGTCGAGGGTGCTCACGTCGTGGGGGCACAAGTGATTGCAGTTCGTCAGAGCATTGACCACTAAAATACTTGTAGAACAGGCAGAGGGATGAAACATTTCGTCGATGGGACAGAGGCTGAAGCTTAGATGCCAGTCCAGGGCCTATCAGGTCTGCGACTCTCTTTTGAACCTTGTCAAGGAGCGGGAGACTAGTGGCAGATGCACCAGCTCAAATGTGACAGCAGTACTCCATACATGGGCGAACGATTGCCTTATAGAGGTACAGAATACTTTCGGGTGTAAGTAGTTGTCTAGCACGGTAGAGAGAGCCCACCTTTCTTGCAGCGGCCCTGGCAATGCCTTCAATGTAATTGTTCCAACTCATGTTTCCTGTGAACGTTAGGCCAAGGAGTTTGAACGATTTACTCTCAGATAAAGAGTCGTTGGCCATTGCTATAGGTGGTAGAGAGGGTTTCTTGTAATTATTGAAGTAAACTAGTTTAGTCTTGGCGGCATTGACTGTGACCAACCATTTTTGTCCCCATTCCACTACAGATTGGAGATCTTCCTCTAGTGTTTCTGCCATTTCTTTAGAAATGTATTCATCCGTCTTCCTGTCGTGCCTGTTATAGAGTGTAGTGTCATCAGCATATATACCCATCTCAGAGGCAATCTTGTCGGGGAGGTCATCTATGAATATCAGGAACAATAGAGGTCCAGGGATAGACTCCTGGGGCACAACCGCGTTTATATCATATTGCTTAGATGTACGACCGTCGAGGACAACCTGGATTTTTCTCTTATCTAAGAAGGATTTAATTATGTTAAGTATTCTACCAGTGATACCGTATGATCTAATTTTCCTGAGAAGATCTTCATGCCATACCCTGTCAAAAGCCTTAGATATATCTAGAGCTACCGCTCTGCCCTCCCCCGCTTTGTCCAGTGAATGGTATATACGTTCAGAGATTACAGTGAGGATGTCTGCTGTGGAACGGGCTTGTCTAAATCCATATTGTTGGTCAGTCATAAGTTTAGCATCGGTAAGATGATGGAATATATTTACAATATATAAGCTACAGAGAAGCTTTGTTATCCATCTATGTTTAAATATAAGGAGAACGCACATCACATCCATTTAAACAGAAACAGAACGTTCCCTAAAACAGTGTTTTTCTAAATCCGCCCTCTCTCTCTCTCTCGTTCTCTCTCTCTCTCTCTCTCTCTCTCTCTCTGTATATATATATATGTATACTCCTATGAATGTGCTTTTTTCTGTATTGATATTCCTATTAAAAATCAGATTTTAAGTTTACTTAAAAAGAAAATACAACGATTTCATATATAGGTCGTTGAATTGCATTCATCTGCAAAAGATCTACATAATTTAAAACATTCATTCTAATTCCTTATTAGTTTTTTGGTTTTCTTATGGTATGATCATATTTAGTTAACTATTATGTGTAATTGTATTCATGCAGATATTCTACATGTTTTATACTTGCGTAATATTTGAGTAAAAAATTTACATATATATATATATATATATATGTGTGTGTGTGTGTGTATGTGTGTGTGTGTAAAATTTGCAAGTCTAGCGAATAGTTATATTCAACAAGAAAAACTTGCAAGTCTAGCGAATAGCTATTTCCAACGAGAAAACTTAATGCAAACTAAGGAGAGTAGAAAACAGATCTTAGGTTTACTTTCGGCAGTCTCAGTACGTTCGTTTCCCTTATTATGTTCTTTAGTCCTCATATTCCAGGAGCAATGTTTGTTGCCAAAATAAAAGAATTGCTGTTTTCAGAACCTATTCCACCCTACATTTATTTTTTTGGCAAGTTTTTGACCTGGAATTAGAATGCTTTTAGCTCGTTATATTAAGTAATTTCAATAAAATATGACAAATTTCAAATAGAATATTTTTGGTTTCTGCGTATCAGTTTAATTCGCTCAATAACAACAATAAAACATCAACACCAAAAAGCAGCAGCAGTACCTTCTGACTGCTGGTGATTTTAAAACTAATAACAAAAATAAAGAAATTAAATATTTAACCATCGAAATGCATCAACGTTCGTGATGTTTAAGAACTGAATAAACTTCTGCTCCAATTCTTGAATCCATACATTACGCTAAAACGTTAGGGTTTTGCTATATAACCATTAGATATTAATATTAGGCACATCTTAGTTTTTAAATACCAATGACAAACAAGAATGAAAACATTGTATACACAGTATCTCTTTACAATAATATGCGTAAATTAAGCTCAATTGAAAAAAAAAACCACGTAGTGGAAAGTAATTAAACGTATTGGTGTAGTTATGTGAAAATGTCATGGATTTGTTTATTGTAAAGTAATAAATAGTGAAGTTTAAAATAAAATAAAAGTAAGAAATAAAAACAAACTATGTATATTTTAGTATTCGTATATATTTATTTTTAAAATTTTGCCTACCAAAGTCCTCTATCGGTTTTTGGTCTAAAAACATGAAACTTTATATAGTGTATTTACACACATGTGAAACTTTACATTTGGGAAAAAATCGGTGCAAAAAAATGGAATTTGCCAGGTGAAGGTCGAACGACTTCATTATGAATATGCATGCATAACGTAATAGCTACTGGTTCATGCTTTTATTTTTAGCCTTGAGGCAAACATATATTTATAGCTCAGGTATTAATGACAAAGGAAAAACTAAATCGTAAGCTAATCGTTTTGGTTTCTATTCTCGGTGGTGGAGTCATTTTTTAAACTTTTTAAATCATTACTACATATTAGGCAGGGTTACGGAGTCAGATAGTAAAAGTCTGCTCCGACTCCAACTCATACTCCTAGAATTCCTAGGATGCCGACTCCGACTCCAACTCATACTCCTAGAATTTCTAGGATGCCACTTCGACTTCGATTCCTTTGATGTCTTTGACTCATACTCCGACTCTGACTCCGACTCCAGACTCCCGATTCCGACTCATATGTGGAAATTTATTCTGCAGATCTATATACCAGACTTCCACGCATATTCAGAAAGCATTTTATAATTACTTTTCATGTATATCATTTTTACGTTTAATATTCATTTGTATTATAAATATACTTCGACGTACACTCAACCAGTTTTATAGAATAAGTTAAGATAATAAACGGATACAAAATTTACAATTAAATTTCATTATGCTATTAGTTCAAAACGGAATATTATATTTAGGGGTAGGGAAACCTCTTTCGAAGCCAAACGATTTTCCTCAGATGATGGGAGTAAGGACACATATTATACCGAGAAAAAAAAATTGAAGATAATATTGCCTTTATGGAAATGGGATCAAAGGAAAAACAAGAAACTTTACTGAAACTGAAGGCGCTTCAAGGACTGCCAGCAATCATTGTAAAAGAGTAATAAAAAACGCGAGAGTTGTTTGCACAGTATGTTAAGCCCAAAGTAGTTGAGCAGTTGATTGGTTCCCATCAGTTTTGCCAAAGAGCAAAGAGGATGCTGGACAGAAGCGTATTCTCTATTCCAGTTATCATAAATGGACCTGAGGTGATCTCGTCAGCATCAGACGAAGCAAAACTCTTTACCAAGAACTTTGCAACATATTCCATATGCGACCAAGGCCGTCACCCGCCCCCGTATCAGAAAACACGCTATGTGACGTACAAATATCTTTGCGTGATGTTGCCAAGCTTATCAAAACCCTTGATTCCAGTAAAGCAACTGTCCCTGATGGCATTCCAATTATAGTGCTGAACAAGCTTCAATTAGAACTAATTCACATACTTACAAAGCTGTTTAAGCATTGTTTTAAGGAGAATTGCTTGCAAATACTCTGGAAAACCTTATCATTTATTTATTTAAGAACTCAGGTGATCGCTCATCTCCCTCTGATTAAAGATCAATAAGTCTCCTGTGCGTCATGAGTAAGTTGTTGGAATCTGTGTTAAATAGAGAAATACATCCGCAACAACCTCAGCAAAAACAAACTTTTTAGCGACATGCAGTATGGTTTCCGTTCTGCTAGATCTACAGCAGATGTGCTAACGGCAATATTTCATAGGATTAGCGAATGTCTCGATGGAGGTTTCAGTTTTAGGGCAATTGATCTTCATATTTCAAAGGCCTTTGATAGAGTATGGCATAAAGGCCTGCTTCACAAGATCTCCAGCTACGGTATAGCTGGAAATATTTTCTTAATTATTTAATCATTTCTGTCTGATAGGTTCATAAGAGTAGTGGTTGATGGGAAGAAATCAGAAGCTCACAGTATTAATGCCGGATTCTTTTAGGGATCCATCCTGGGCCCGTCTCCTTTCATGATTTACATCAGTGATCTTTCAAATCACATCCCAAGATCATTCGTAGACATTTATACTAATGATACTACCATCTATGGCAACACATCCCAGGCCGTAAATTGCCAAGTTCTCTCTGATTCTCTCTCCTCTGATCTTGAGCACGTGGTGCAACGAGGAAAGAGGTAGCTGGTTAATTTTACTGCATCCAAAACCAAGCTTTTATCTTTACAGCATTAACGCTCGGATCCCCATCTGGTATCAATTGAAATGAATACCTCCCGTCTTGGGGAGACTCTGTGTTTTGACAAACTTCTGGGCTTGATCATTACTCCTGATCTAAAATGGAACACGCACATCAAATCCGTTGCCAGGGTCGCTGGAAAAATGGTGGGATTCTTCTCCGGCTTCAGTAGATATCTCACTGCTGATGCAATTCTCTACCTATATAAGAGCCAGGTACGTCTACGTATGGAGTACTGTTTCCACATCTCGTCAGGAGCTGCTAGAAAGACTTATCCTGCTTCGAAAAACTTCAAAATAAACTTCAGAGCCTAGTGGGAGATACCCCTTTCTCTTCCATATAACCTCTTTCCCACAGAAGAGACGTACGAGTATGTCTCTGTTTTATCGTTATATTTATGGTAGCTGCTCATCTGAGCTCCAATCTATGGTCTACCCTCACCAAACTCGTCAATAATCTGTGCTGAAAAATAAACGTAGATTCTATGAACAAGTCTTCTTTCTTAGAACTGAACGCCTGTGAAACTCTTCCGTTTGCTTGCTTTCCAGCTGACTATGATATGGTCGTCTTCAAGTCCAACATAAACAAGTTCTTCATGAGTTGTCCTCTTAAGTAATCCAATTTACTAAAGTTTGCATTAACCAAAATATTATATTTAAACGTATTTTACGCCCGGGCAATATGGGCGGTCTGCTAGTATGTATACAAACTTGTCTATGAAATTTGAATTCCTCTTCTATTATTTTTATCCTCTCTTATGACTTTTCTTGTTAAACAACAACAACAACAAAAACATAACTAAGTTTTTATTTTAATATATTCTGGAATATTCTTACTTTAAACATGAAGAAAAGAAGTTTGAGAACTTTCTTATTCCAGGACAATTTTTAGCCTAAATAACTAACGTTTTAGTAGAAATTTATCACGTTATGTATATTTCCGCTTTTTTAAGACGTATAAGCAAAATAACAATTGAAAATTCGCATTCTTTCACTGAGTTCCATTATTAAAAATAAAAAATATCGTTTAATTGCATTTAATTCTTTCATTTTTTTTATGAAAATCGCACAAGAAAACGAATGCAATGATCTAATTTAACACTACGTCTTAGTCAATAAACTAATAAAAAATCAAAATTATGATTCAAACTTTATATTTAAAGGTTTACGATAGAGGAGTAACCATTAATAAATCTATTTTAACAACAATCCATCTTTTTGCCTTTATAATAGCTTTATGTTCGTTTCTTGCTGATTATTGGCTTAATTGTTGCAGGTGGCAGGATCGATTTTCTGCCATTCTTCATGAAGTTTGACCTCTAGATCTTCTTTTTTTTGTGAACATTTGTGCATTCTCACTCTTTTTTTATATAGGAACACAAAACATCAATGAGATTTAGATCTGGGGATTGAGGAGGGCTACTTTATCACTGTAATCCCTTTTTCCCCGAATAAATCTATTGAAATTTATGACGTACTAGCAGAGCTACCCGACGTTCCTCGGGACCGTATAAACAATAAGAAAATTGAAGTTGATTTTGAACATATTTGTTATTCTTAGGATAGAGGATTTTAAATATCTATGTATCATTTACTATTTCAAGCAAAAGAATATTTTACCTACCCTAGGACGGGTATTAGACGTGTATGAAATAATTATACTTTCCTTAAGATAAGTTTTCTCTGATTCTCTCTCCTCTGATCTTGATCACGCCGTACAATGGGGACAGAGGTGGCTGGTTACCTTTAATGCATCTAAAACCAAGCTCTGATGCCCGTCTGCTATCAGTTGAAATGAATGGCTATCATCTTGGGGAGGCTTCATGTTTTCACAAGCTTCTGGGCTTGACCTTTACTCCTGATATGAAATGGAACACGTATATCAGATCCATTGCCAAGGTCACTGGAAAAATGGTGGGATTCTTCTATCGCTCCAGTAGATATCTCACTCTTAATGCAATTATCTGCCTATATAAAAGCCAGGTACGACCAACGATGGAATACTGTTGCATCATCTGGGGAGAGACGTTGCGAGTCTGTCTCTGTTTTATCGTTATATTCATGGTAGCTGCTCGTCTGAGCTCCAATCTATGGTCTACTATCGCAAAACTCGTCAATAATCTGTGCCGAAACCTAAACGTAGATGCCATGAACAAAGCTTCTTTCTTAGACATGCACGCCCGTGGAACTCTTCCGTTTGCTTGCATTCCAGCTGACTACATTCTGATTGTCTTCAAGTACAACGTAAACAAGTTCTTTATGAACATTCCCCTAAGTAATACAATTTACAAAATTTCCACGACTTATTTTTAGTACGCTATGACATTGACTAATGTATACCCATTAACCGTTATCCTCGAGTGGCCTCCGGGTTTTGATAAGTGGTGATTTCTGTGTAAAAAAAGAAGATGGATCATTGGGATTTGCAAATTAATACATAAATACATTATCTTTATTAATGATTTTGCAACCCTTGCTTCACCATAAATTCCAACATTACTAGGTTTCTTTCTTTCCTCACTCTCGGCACTATAATTGTAAGAAAAATTATGTCATTTTTTTAAAGATGTCTCAGTAGGATTTTCAAATTAATTCATTGACACAGTTAAGTGATTAGACAACCCTTGCTTCATTATCAAATTCCACATTACTCTGTTTCATTTTTCCCCATTACCGACAACAGTTTTTTCGGAAGATTACTCAGCAGGTTTTACAAACAAATACACAAATATGTTGAGAAGCTTAGAGATTAGGCAACCCTTGCTTCTTTACAAAATTCCACATTACTGTGTTCTTTCCCTCCCTACTACCGACACCATCATTTTAAGTGAAATGATATCATTTCTTGAACATAACTCAGCACGTTTTCTAAATAATTACATAAATGCATTGACACGGGTGTAGATGAGGAAACTTTTCAATATTAATGTAGTTCTTCCCCCAGCATAACCACCAACAACATAATAGTAAGAGAAACGATGTCATTTCCTCAATATGATTCCATAGGTATTCCATATTTTTGGAATATAACATTGTGGGAGATTCTGTTGTGACCCCAAAATGGACATTACTCCCCCCAGCCCCAACCCAAAAGTGAAGGTTTGTTAATCCCTAGAGAACCCCAGAGCACGTTTAAAAGCAACATAATCATGATTCTTTCTACTCACCACTACAACAGTGACGCCATTCCCCGAAGTTAACATTGAAAATTCAGAAAATATTGTTCACCCCCCCCCCCCTTTACAGAAACTGGCCTAGTTCACCTTCACAAAAGACAAACAATAAATATAAATAAAATAAAGTAATTTTAAGATCGTAAACTGCTTTAACAATTTCTGGGACAGACTTAATATTCCTCCACCGACAAAAATACTATAAAATACAGACATGAAATAAAGTAATTTTCACATCGAATACTGTTTTAGCCATTTCCAAAACCTTCGTTTAATCCCGGGCAACTTCAGGTCTTCTGCTAGTATATATTTCCACGCATCTCATTCAATCGCTGGCGACTCTGGGTCTTTCGCTAATACATATTAAACACATCTGATTCGATCCCGAGCGATGCCAGCCCTGCTGTTAGTATATATTTCCACACATTCAATCCCAGACGACACCGGGTCTTCTGCTAGTATGTATTTCCACATATATAAATCAATCTTGGACGATGCCAGGCCTTCTGCTAGTATATACTTCCACAAACCATATTCAATCCCGGGCAACGCCGGATCTTCTGCTAGTATATAGTTCCACACATTTCATTTAATCGTGGGCGACACTGAGCCTTCTGCTAGTATATTTTTCCACACATCTCATCCAATCCTGAGCAACACCGGGTGCTCTGCTCGTTATATTTCTACACATTTCATTCAATCTCAAGTGATGCCGGGTCTTCTGCGAGTAAATATTTCTACATGTCCTGCATAATGCTGAGTGACTCCAGGTCTTCTGCTAGCATATATTTCCACTCATCTCGTTCAACCCTAGGCGACACCAGGTTTTAGCTAGTATATATTTCCACTCGTCTCATTCAATCCTGTGCGACGCCAGATCTTCTGCTAGTATATATTTCTACACATCCATTCCAGTCCTAACCAACAGATGTCCTTCTGCTCGTATATAATTCCACTAATCTCATTCAATCCAGGCCTTTGGATAGTATATATTTCTAGACTTCTCATTCAATTCTGAGCGACGCCGGATTTTTGCTAATATATATTTCCACACGTCTCATTCAATCCCAGGTGACGCCGGGTTTCTGTTAGTATATATTTCCCCACATCTCATTCAATCTCGGCGATGCCGAGTCTTCCGCTAGTATATATTTCCATACATCTCATTCAATCCCTGGCGACGCCGGGTCTACTGCTAGTACATATTTTCACATATCTTATGCAATCCCTGGCGACACCTGATTTTCTTCTGGTATATATTTCCACACATCTCATTCAATTCCGAGTAACAACTGTCCTTCTATTAGTATTTACTTCCACAAATCTGATTAAATCCAGGCCTTCTGATAGTATACATTTCTAGACTTCTCATTCAATCCTGAGCGATGCCGGATTTTTGCTAGTATATACTTCCACACATCTCATTCAATCCCGGGAGATACTGGGTCTTCCGCTAATATATATTTCTATACATCTCACTCAACTCCTGGCGATGCCGGGACTACCGCTAATACATATTTCCACATATCTTATGCAATCTTGGGCGATGCCTGGTCTTGTTCTAGTATATATTTTCTAACATCTCATTTAATCACTGGTGATGCCGGCTCTTCCATTAGTATATATTTCCACACGTCTCATTCAATCTCGGGGGATGCTAAGATCTGCTAGTATATATTTCCACACATGTCATCCAATTCTGAGCGACGCTGGGTCTTCCACTAGTATATAATATCAAATATCCTATTAAATCCCTGGCGCTACCGGGTCTTCTGTTAGTATATATTACTACACATCTGATTCAATCTCAAGCAAGGCTGGTCCTTCCGCTCTTATATATATCCACACATCTCATTCAATCCCAGGCGACGCCTTGCCTTCTGTTATGTTTTATCCCCATAAACCCCATTTGATCCCGGGCGATGGTGGGTCTTCTGCTAGTATATATTTCCAATCAATCCCGCTCGACGCCAGATCCTCTGCTAGTAGCATTCAATCCAGGGCCATATATTTTGATATATTACTAATTCCGATATTCATTTTTCATAATTTTAACCCACATTATCGTCCTCTCCCCGAATTACTTCAATAATAACTTTGATATATTGTCTAGAAGGATTATTGCATTAAAAATACACCAATCGATTAACTCACATTTCATCATTTTTCATAATTCTTTTATACCTTGATAATTTCGATAATCATTTTTTCATTTTTACCCACATTATCGCACTCCCTTACTTAAATAATAGTTTGATATATTGTCTGGGTGAATTATTTCATTGGAAACAAACCAACCTGTTAACTCACATTTCATCATTGTTCATAATTCTTGGATATATAACTAATTTCGACAATCATTTTTCATAATTTAAACACACATTATCGCCCTCTCTTTACCAAAATAAGAACTTTGATATATTGTCTGGAAAAATTATTTCATTACAAACACACCAATCCATTAACTGAAATTTCATAATTTTTCATAATTTTTTAATATTTTACTAATTTCGACAATCATTTTTCATAATTCTAAGAAATATGTCGCCCCCACCCTTACTCAAATAATACCTTTCATATATTGTTTCGGAGGATTGCTTTATTAACAACCAGACCAATCCATTAAATCACACTTTGATAATTTTTCATAATTATTGATATCTTACTAATTTCGACGAACATTTTTTTATAATTTTAACCCATATTATCGCTCCCTACCTTCATCAAAAAATAGCTTTGATATATTTTCTGGAAGGATGATTTCATTACAAACAAACGAATTCATTAAGTCACATTTCATCATCTTTTATAATTTTTGGATATGTTACTAATTTCGACAAACATGTTTAATGATTTAAACCCACGTAATCGCTCTACATGCTTACTCAAAGAATAACATGGATATATTTTATAGGGGGATTGTTTCATTACACACACACCAATCCATTAATTCACATGTCATCATTTTCATAATTGTTTGATATGTTACTAATTTCGACAGTCATTTGTTATAATTTTAACCCATACTATCGCCTTCCTCCTTACTCAAATTATAACTTTAAAATATTGACTGAGGGATGTTGATATTAAACACACGAATCCATTAACTCATATTTCATAATGTTCCATAATTTGTGGTTATTTTACTAATTTCTACAATCATTTTTCATAATTTCAAACCACAGTGTGCCCCCCACTCAAATAATAACTTAAATACATTGCCATGGTGGATTATTTCATTACAAACACATGTAACTAATTTCGACCATCATTTTCATGATTTGCACCAACATAATCGCCCTCCTCTTACCCAAATAATAACTTGGATATATTGTCTGGGAAAAGTATTGCATTAAAAACACGCCAATCCATCCTTTTTCATCATTTTTGTGTATGCTTTAAATTTCGACAATTATTTTTCATAATTTTAACCCACATAATCGCCCTATCTGTACACAAATAATAACTTTGATATATAGTCTGGGAGAATTATTTAATCACAAACACACCAATTCATTAACTCACATTTTATCATTTTTCATAATTCTTGGATATGTTAATAATTTCAACAATGATTTTTCAAAATTTTATCCAACATTATTTCCCCCCTCTACTCTCAAATAATAAGTTTGATATATTGTCTCGGAGGATTATTTCATTACAAACGCACCAATGTGGTATGTTACTAATTTCCCCATTCATTTTTAAGAATTTCAAATAAAATTATAAGCCCCTCCCCTTACGCAAATAATAACTATGATACATTGTGTGGAGGAATTATTTCATTACAAACGCACCAATCAGTTAACTCACATTTAGTTATTTTTCATAATTCTTGGATATGTTACTTTTTTCCATAATTATTTTTCATAATTTTAACCAAGATTATCGCCCTCCCTTTACTTTAATAATAACTGTGATATATTTTCAGGAAGGAATATTTAATTACAAACACTCCAAGCCATTAACTTACATAACATCATTTTTGTTTTAGAATGCTTGGATATGTTAATAATTTCCACAATCATTTTTCATAATTTCACCCACATTATTGCTTACCCACCTTACTTAAATTATAACTTTGATATATTGTCTTAGAGAATATTTCATTACAAAACGCACCAATCTATTAACTCACATTTTATCATTTTTCATAATTCTTGGATATGTTACTAATTTCGACAATCATTTTTCATAATTTTAACCCACATTATCGCCTTCTTTTTTCAAAACATTGCCTGGGACGATTATTTCATTACAAACACACCAATCAATTAACTTACATTTCATCATTTTTCATAATTCTTCGATAGGTTACAAATTTCGCAAATAATTTTTCATAATTTTAACTCACATTATCACCCTCTCTTACTCAAATAATAGCTTTGATATATTGTCTGGGATAATTATCTCATTACAACAAACTAATACATTAACTCACAGTTGATCATCTTATACCATTCTTAGATATGTTACTAATTTCGACAATCATTTTTGAAAATTTATCCAACATTATTTCTTCCCTCTATTCCTAAATAATAACTTGGATATATTTTCTGGGCGAATTATTTCATTACAAACACACCATACCATTAACTCTCATTACCTCAATTTTTATAATTCTTGGATATGTTAATAATTTCGACAATCATTTTTCATAATTTCACCCATATTATCGGCTACCCACCGTACTCAAATTATAACTTTGATATATTGTCTTAGAGAATTATTTCATTGCAATCACACACATTCCTTAACTCATATTTCCTCATTTTTCATAATTTTTGGATATGTTACTAATTTCGACAAACATTTTCATAATCTTAACCCACATTATACTCCCTTACTTAAATAATAGTTTGATATATTGTCTGGGTGAATTATTTTATTGGAAACAAACCAACCTGTTAACTCACATTTCATCATTGTTCATAATTCTTGGATATATAACTAATTTCGACAATCATTTTTCATAATTTAAACACACATTATCGCCCTCTCTTTACTAAAATAAGAACTTTGATATATTGTCTGGAAAAATTATTTCATTACAAACACACCAATCCATTAACTGAAATTTCATAATTTTTCATAATTTTTTAATATTTTACTAATTTCGACAATCATTTTTCATAATTCTAAGAAATATGTCGCCCCCATCCTTACTCAAATAATACCTTTCATATATTGTTTCGGAGGATTGCTTTATTAACAACCAGACCAATCCATTAAATCACACTTTGATAATTTTTCATAATTATTGATATCTTACTAATTTCGACGAACATTTTTTTTATAATTTTAACCCATATTATCGCTCCCTACCTTCATCAAAAAATAGCTTTGATATATTTTCTGGAAGGATGATTTCATTACAAACAAACGAATTCATTAAGTCACATTTCATCATCTTTTATAATTTTTGGATATGTTACTAATTTCGACAAACATGTTTAATGATTTAAACCCACGTAATCGCTCTACATGCTTACTCAAAGAATAACATGGATATATTTTATAGGGGGATTGTTTCATTACACACACACCAATCCATTAATTCACATGTCATCATTTTCATAATTGTTTGATATGTTACTAATTTCGACAGTCATTTGTTATAATTTTAACCCATACTATCGCCTTCCTCCTTACTCAAATTATAACTTTAAAATATTGACTGGGGGATGTTGATATTAAACACACGAATCCATTAACTCATATTTCATAATGTTCCATAATTTGTGGTTATTTTACTAATTTCTACAATCATTTTTCATAATTTCAAACCACAGTGTGCCTCCCCACTCAAATAATAACTTAAATACATTGCCATGGTGGATTATTTCATTACAAACACATGTAACTAATTTCGGCCATCATTTTCATGATTTGCAATAACATAATCGCCCTCCCCTTACCCAAAAAATAACTTGGATATATTGTTTGGGAAAATTATTACATTAAAAACACGCCAATCCATCCTTTTTCATCATCATTTTTGTGTATGCTTTTAATTTCGACAATTATTTTTCATAATTTTAACCCACATAATCGCCCTATCTGTACACAAATAATAACTTTGATATATAGTCTGGGAGAATTATTTAATCACAAACACACCAATTCATTAACTCACATTTTATCATTTTTCATAATTCTTGGATATGTTAATAATTTCAACAATGATTTTTCAAAATTTTATCCAACATTATTTCCCCCCTCTACTCTCAAATAATAAGTTTGATATATTGTCTCGGAGGATTATTTCATTACAAACGCACCAATGTGGTATGTTACTAATTTCCCCATTCATTTTTAAGAATTTCAAATAAAATTATAGCCCCCCCTTACGCAAATAATAACTATGATACATTGTGTGGAGGAATTATTTCATTACAAACGCACCAATCAGTTAACTCACATTTAGTTATTTTTCATAATTCTTGGATATGTTACTTTTTTCCACAATTATTTTTCATAATTTTAACCACGATTATCGCCCTCCCTTTACTTTAATAATAACTGTGATATATTTTCAGGAAGGAATATTTAATTACAAACACACCAAGCCATTAACTTACATAACATCATTTTTGTTTTAGAATTCTTGGATATGTTAATAATTTCCACAATCATTTTTCATAATTTCACCCACATTATTGCTTACCCACCTTACTTAAATTATAACTTTGATATATTGTCTTAGAGAATATTTCATTACAAAACGCACCAATCTATTAACTCACATTTTATCATTTTTCATAATTCTTGGATATGTTACTAATTTCGACAATCATTTTTCATAATTTTAACCCATATTATCGCCTTCTTTTTTCAAAACATTGCCTGGGACGATTATTTCATTACAAACACACCAATAAATTAACTTACATTTCATCATTTTTCATAATTCTTCGATAGGTTACAAATTTCGCAAATAATTTTTCATAATTTTAACTCACATTATCGCCCTCTCTTACTCAAATAATAGCTTTGATATATTGTCTGGGATAATTATCTCATTACAACAAACTAATACATTAACTCACAGGTCACCATCTTTTACCATTCTTAGATATGTTACTAATTTCGACAATCATTTTTGAAAATTTATCCAACATTATTTCCACCCTCTATTCCTAAATAATAACTTGGATATATTTTCTGGGCGAATTATTTCATTACAAACACACTATACCATTAACTCTCATTACTTCAATTTTTATAATTCTTGGATATGTTAATAATTTCGACAATCATTTTTCATAATTTCACCCATATTATCGGCTACCCACCGTACTCAAATTATAACTTTGATATATTGTCTTAGAGAATTATTTCATTGCAATCACACACATTCCTTAACTCACATTTCCTCATTTTTCATAATTTTTGGATATGTTACTAATTTCGACAAACATTTTTCATAATTTTAACCCACATTATACTCCCTTACTTAAATAATAACGTTGATGTAGTTTCTGGTAATAAGAAATGGTTCTAATGGGCCAATCCACGCACAAGTGTTCGAGAAATTACTCGGGGAACTCGACCTTGTTCGGGATTAAATTAAGATCAACGAATATATTTTATTGTCATCGAATTCGATGAAATCACACATGTTTTTCAATCAAATTCATTGATTGTCTGCTCTTGTCTGGGAGCCACAACGGTTCACTGGAAGTTACATGCTATGATTCAAGTGTGCTCTAAACAGAGACATTCATTTTGTAATAGCCTCTGTCTTATAATACATTTCATACATATTACTCCTCTTCTTGTGATGTGACGTTGAATAAAGGTGTTAACTTCGGTCCAAATCGGATTGTACCTTCTTTAATCGGATTTTTTTCTATTATCGATTTTTGATACTTATCGGAAATATTTCGATTCAAAACCTATTTAAAATCATTTCTTAACACAGAACTAAATTTTTGTGAAATTTCAAAAAACTCGGCTCAGCTTTTTCGGACTCTATATAGAACAAACGAAATACCTCATATATATATATATATATATATATATATATATATATATATATATATATATATATATATATATATATATATATATATATATATATGAACTTGTAAAGAAACACGACATTGCTCGGAATTGAATGATATTTCGAACTTTCAATACTTTTATTGTCATCGAAATCTGTGAAATCGCTGATTTTTCAATCAAATCAATTAATTGCCTACTCTTGTCGGAAACAAAACATGATGCACCTACAGGAAGATTCTCATGCCTACCAGCAGTGACTTAGTTCGCAAAACATAATAGTTTACATTGTAATGTAGACTATTGATCTAACAAAATTACTTTTCTATGGTAGCCTGAATTAAAATTAAAAATACTTATTGTTGATTTTATACGCCAGGTCCTTCTGCTTGTGCAGTGACGCACCTTTTAAAACGCACCTCTGATATTTTAGTAAAATCGAACTGTCCTTTCTGTAATCGATTTTCTTGATTATCGATTTTTTTATACTTAGCGGAGCTAATCCGATATAAAAGCTCTCAGAACAATCGCAGAAACATTAAGTACATTTGGTTGAAATTTCAAAATAATCAGCCCAGCGGTTTTGAAGTTTATGAGGAACTCACTCCTACACATATGCACACATAAGCACAATATAACTTTCATATATAAGTAGAGATGTATATATACAAGCTATGTTAAATACTGATGTTTATTCAAATATGTGTGTCTTGGCAATTAGTGATATATATTGAAAGTATTTGATGTTGTCTAAGGAAGGGTCTTCTTCATAGATATATAGATACATACATATTCATATTGTTCTAATATATATATATATATATATATATATATATATATATATATATATATATATATATATATGCATATATATATATATATATCTGTTACAAAGTAAAATTATTTTCTAGAGCATGCACCACATTATTTACTTTTATTTCTGCTTAGGTAGATTAATTCTATCTATCTGATACCTTTTTCTCTCCTTCCCTCTGCTTCCATCTCTCTCTCCCTATTTCTCTCTCTCTTTCGCTCGCTCCCCCCCGTTTTGTCCGTTTTTGTGTTTGCATGTGTCTCATTCCCATGAATTCCGGAGCGGCTTGGCTGATTTCTTTAATGTAATTTCACGGGGATTTTCTTGTATAAGTTTGTATCAGAATATTACCGACTATAATCGAAAATCCGTAATCGAAAAATCGATAAAGAATGAACATTCCGATTTTATCCAAGCTAGTACAATTATTCAGCTTAACATCACAAGCACTCGACAATTTAATCGCCGCAAATGCACTAAGGCCCAGCATATAAAATCAACAGTAGGTTTTTTGATAAAGGCTTTCGACATGAATGTTTCTGTTTAGAAAACAATTGATTATGGCACTTAGACTTTGCATTTCAAAAATTAATTTAGGCCATTATATAAAAATAACTTAATAAAATGTTCTATAGTGCAATGCAAACAACAATGTATTGTGGAATGAATAACTGCGAAAATGCATGTGAAACTTCAGTCCCGACGCAACATTGTGGGTTTCCGACTTGGGCAGACAATAAAGCGATTTGATTAAACAATGACGAATTATATGATCTCAATGACAATAAAATTATTAGAAGTGTAGAACAACCGTTTGTATATCTTAGATAGATGGAAAGGTGGGCGCGGAGGGGAGGATAACATATTAACTTTCTTCTCGGTGCAATGCGATACATACATCAAACTTTTTGTAGGAATTTTTGACACCTCTAACACGAAACTGCGAATAAAATATTAAAAAAAACACTCGTAATTTCTCTTTTAAATGTGGGTTGTTTATTTTCTTTATAGATTATACTTCCAAAATAAACTATTAAAGTTTTTTAAAAGTAATAAAAAAATATATATATATATATATTTTTAAAAACAGTAATGAAATTAATTGAATTTTACGAGTTCAGTATTTTTCAATTTTTAAACTTTAAAAATCTATAAAAAATTTTCTATTGCCTCTATTTTTACGATATTTTCAGGGTCAATGTGAAATTTTATGCTCTTTTCAATAAACCGAATATTAGACAATCGTTTTATTTTAATTCACGCCCCCCCCCATTTTCAAGTGTCTATTAAAAAGTAAATTATTAATTTACTCACCAAAGTTTTATATATCACAAATTGAAGGTAAAAGATCAATAAATAATATATTCAAATTTAAAACAAAAAAAGTAGTGTTTTTTTAAAAACTTACCTGTAAAGTCCGAAGTTTAAAACTTTTTTTTTAAAACCACGTTGTTTGTTTTTTGTTTTTTTTGTTTTTTATAAATGAAACCTTGGTCCTTGCTCCTTTAATCGAAAAAAATAGGACTTGAATTACATTTTTCGAGTAGTTATAAGCTTAGAAGGACAGGGGGTCGAATTAATTCACGCCTCCCATTTTGAAATGTCTATTGAAAAGTAAATTATTAATTTACTCACCAAAGTGTTCTATATCACAAATTGAAGGTAAAAGATCAATAAATAATATATTCAAATTTAAAACAAAAAAAGTAGTGTTTTTTTTTTTAGAAACTTACCTGTAAAGTCTGAAGTTTAAAACCTTTTTTTTTAAACACGTTGTTTGTTTAATTTTTTAATGAAACCTTGGTTCTTGCTCCTTTAATTGAAAAAAAAAAATTAGGGATTGAATTACATTTTTCGAGGAGTTATAAGCTTGGAAAGACGGGGTGGAATTATTCAATATTTTTCACGAAATTTCTGACACACCTACCAATGCGCTTCTTTCCCGACTATAGCAAACAATCAAGTATAAAAAATGTGGATAATGTTCGGGAATAAGTTCTTTCACCAGAATTCATGAACAGTAGTAACAAAGAGAAAGAGTAGTCTCCAGGACCTTGGTTGTAGAGTTAAGAAAGGGCATGGATCAACTCAGCATTATTGAAAAGATTATGCATCTAAGCATAATTATAACTTTTTATTAAATTTTCTAAGGACTTTTTGTTTAAACATCAAATAGAAATAATAAATCTTCAACATGTATCAGATATGGAGTGCATAGAATTGTTTTTATAAATATAAAAACAAATAATTATAAAACGGAAAAAAATACAAAAAAAAATAAGAAGATTTTATGTTATATGAAAAATGCTGCTTAATTACACACACACACACACAATATATATATATATATATATATATATATATATACCTATGAAAGTGAACATGTCTGTGTGTCTGTCTGTCTATGTACAGTTTCCTACCAAAGAACTCTGTCAATTTTCAGTCTACAGACTCAAGATTTGACATAAGGGGTATTGAGATTTCGGAAAATCTTTTTAATCGGTTGTCGGCCAGAAATTTTGCTGTTAAGGTTCAAAGTTCAACGATTTGACCTGTGAGAACTCTACCTAACTCCTGTGTCAATTTTGGGTCTATAAACTTGAAATTTTAGATATACAACGCCGGCAAAAAGAAAGTTCGCACTTGTAATTTTATAAAACTGCAAATTTAAGCTAAATTTTATATAACTGTTTAAACAACCGGTACCTCTTTTGATTCGCCTTTTATTCCTTTATAATTTTACCTGTTCATTTTTTACTTATAATTGAAATATTCTAGTGTTCACGTCAATTAAAAAAATAACTTCAAATGGTGGAGGCAAAAACAAAGTCCGCAACAACAAATTCGCTTAAAACCAGCTTAAGTTATCGCTCCTTAATGAGTTCAAAATATCCACCAACAAGCAACAAAGCATCTCTAAATGTAATTGTTGTTGTTCCAGGTTATCCATGTTGTTGGTTTATCAAATCGCGAAATCGGCCGCAGATTGAAATGTGATGAGAAAACGGTACGAAAAAGAACCAAAACACCGGCGTGATGCCCCTAAATCTGGTCGTACTAGAGATACTTCTAACAGGGAAGACAATGCTATGAATGCTATGAATCCGCGAAACCTAAGAAACAGACTTGAAACGGCTCCCCAAATCCAACAACACTGCAATCTTGTTAAAAAGTGCTCTCTTTCTACTGTCAAGAACAGATTAAAGGAATTTAATTCGCGAGGATATGTTGCAAGCCGTAAGCCAATGATTTCTGTAAAGAACAGGAAACGCCGCCTAGACTTCGTCAGATGCAATGAAGATCATGCCTCTTCATATTGGTCAAACTGCTTTTTAGCGACGAAAGCAAGTTCAATGGGCTAGGCAGTGATGGTAGGCAGTACGTCCGTCGGAGGAAAGACGAAGAATTAAATTCTAGGTTCTCAGGTTCAACGCTGCAAGGCGGTGGAGGTTCAAGGCCTATAGTTCGCTTGCAAGGTCGAATTAATCGAACAAGTACATTACTATGTCGACTAAGCATTTTCTACCCTACTTTGGTCGGAATTTGGATGATAATCCCATCTTCATGCAGGATAGTGTTCTCATTCACACAGCTGGTAATGTCAAGAGGTTCCTGGAAGAGCATGATATTCCGTGTTTGGATTGGCCTGCACAATCTGCAGACCTCAATCCTATCGAAAACGTGTGACATTACATCAAGCAACAGCTTCGCAATGATAAAATTTCAAAGTTTGAAGAACTTTAGACAAAAATTAAAGAAAAGTGGGACGCTCTTTCCCCCGGAGTATTGCTGCAGTCTAATCCAAGTAATTCCCGAAATGTTTCAGGCTGTCAAATTGCAAAAGGGCTATGATACTAAATATTAACTAGTTCATCGTGTTTTTGTTGTATTTGTGTTGTATTAGTCCTAACGTTACATTTAAATGACAATTTTCCATTGTACAGACTTTCTTTTTGCCTCATCAATTTGAAGTTATTTTTTTTTAATTGACAGGAACACTAGAATATTTCAATTAAAAGTCAAATATGAACAGGTAAAATTATAGAAGAATAAAAAAATCAGTGAAATAAGGTATAGTTTGTTTAAACAGTTACATTAAATTTAACTAAAAATTGGCAATTTTTGAAAAAATTACAAGTGCGGACTTTCTTTTCGTCGCCAATGTATGTTCCTTGGACATGGATCTAACTCTATAATTTTATTTGAGCCCAAAGCAATAAATGTTGGGGGGTCATAATTGGGGTCAACATTATTTTAAAACATTTAACTCTGAGGTCTCTACAAAATTAATGAGCTAATTTTTATTCTAAACATTTTAAATTTAAAAAAAAATGTATTCAAACATAGGACAATCTTTTTAATCCTTTTTTTTTTCTGAAAATTTTACTTCCAAGGGGTCAAAGTTCACAAGATTTGATCTTTGTGGTCTCTAGCAAACTATAAAGCTAATTTTGAGTCTAAACATTTTAAATGTTACATAAAGGGTATTCAGACATACAGCAAGTGTTTTAATCAGTTTTGGGGTGAAAATTCTGCTGCCAAGAGGTCAAAGTTGAAAGAGTTGACCTTTTCAGACTCTACCAAACACCTTCGCCAATTTTGAGTTTAAATACTTGAAATTTTAGATGTGGGTTACTTGGACATGGGTCAAACATAATTATTTAATTTGATCCCAAAACAAATGCATGTTAAGTGGTCAAAATTGGGGTAAAATTTAAAAAAATTCGACCTTGCGGTCTCTCCTAAATTTTGTCGATGGTAGTTAAGGAAGCCTACAATATAGAGGGCATTACCGTACATAGTCACACTTTTTAATATATATATATATATATATATATATATATATATATATATAGAGAGAGAGAGAGAGAGAGAGAGAGATGTTGTTTGTTTTGGTTTTAGCGATATGTTTTGAATGAATTCAAATATTTACGAAAGTGTATCTTTACCTAAATGCGAGTTGGGAATAATTTCCCTTTTAACCATCTTGGTACCCCCACATAGGGAGCGGTATATATATTATTTTAAAAATTAATAATAATTATCCACTGATACGTGTTTCGTCCTCTACGACTCATCAGAGTGGCTGAACATAGCAAGATTCGAAATCGGGACTCCACGGTAATTAGCCTAAACCCATTACCGCTGACCCATCTCGCACGACTATCTGGATATATCGCGATTTACTTAGATGTTGTTTGTTTTGGTTTTAGCGATATGTTTGGAATGAATTCAAATATTTACGAAAGTGCATGACCTTACATCCCCCTGTTTTTATTTTTTAATGTAGAGTAGACACCGCATTGTGGATGCGTTATCGGCTCTTAACTCTCGCTTCTCCTTATTTGTCCATCAGACCTCATTTCCAATCAGTGATGTTTCTGAAAAAGGGCGAAGAAAAAGTTGCTCTCAAGGATGGCAGTACTTCGTGAACAGTAATCTGAGATATCGGAACTTTTCTGTTCCTATGTCTATCCTTGTGGCCATGTCACTAGTAAGGGTGCTGGAGGTAAAGGTTTTATCTGGGCTTACGTTATCTGCCTGATAGCCAGGGAACCGAACCTTTGATTAACCACTAAGGGGCCGTTCTATCAGCAGGTGCAAAATACTGGGGCTACTGTATTGCTATCTAGTGAATGGACTCAAGACCATGCAGTAGTTTCTAGTGGGGCCTCTCGATGCCATACTAGTGGGTAATTGTTACGGCTTTACCTTATCATGGCTACACAAAAATTCCTCCCCGTTTCTCTCTTACTTTCCCTCTCTGTCCTACTCCAACCAAGTCTGTCGACCTGTTCCACAAATCCCAATCCTCAACATGAAATATCTCCAGAAAAATAGCACGTGTAAACCTAGAACCTCATCCTCCAACGTACACCCCTACTACCATGTCTCCTTCTCCAACATCAAGGGTCTACGTTCCAACCTTCCAGAGGTTGCAACCCAATTACAGGAGACGAAACCAGACATCTTCTTCCTAAACGAAACTGGCATAAGGCCGACCACTTCTCTTGACAAATTCATAATTAAAGGATACTCACACTTAACATCTAAATCTGATCCCCAAGATCGTCATGGACATGAAATATATGCCTTCATTAAAGATGGCTTCCGTGTGGTAGGGATATCTCCAGAGAAGACCCTACTTTACCTTATATGTGCTTCCGGGTCACATTTGTTTACACCACTGCATTTATATTTGCTCTCTATCGCCCCCACAACAGCGGAGTTAATTTCTTTAAGAGTATATCTGAAAGAATTGACCACATCCTGTCTGTTCACCCTTCAGCTAACATCCACATTTGTGGTGACTTCAATGTCCACGATGTGGAATGGCTGACCCACTCAAACAAGACATAGTGAGGGGAGGTTCTGTCATGATTTTGCCATTGCCTATGACCTCATCCAGATTGTTCACGAACACATCCGAGTGCATGATACTTCCGGTCAGTATTCTAGCTTTCTAGACCTTTTTCTCACAACTTCCCCTGTTCCGTTCTGTCTCCTCTGGGATCATCTGACCACTCGGTTGTATCAGTTAATATAAAAACGAAATGCAATAAGTCTTCAGAGGTACCTCTCCATCTACCCTGCAACCTCTCTCCCACAGAAGAGACGTTGCGAGCCTATCCTTGTTTTATCGTTATTTCCATGGAAGGTGCTCGTCTGAACTCCAATCTCTGGTCCCCCCCTCGCCAATCTTTCACGAAAAACACCCGTCTAGCTGAATCCACTGTGAAAAATTTCCCCCACTCTTTATCTGTGCCTAAATCAAAACGTGGATTTCATGAATAAAGCTTCTTTCTTAGAACTGCACGCCTGTGGAATTCTGTTCCGTCTTTCTGCTTCCCACCTGACTACAACTTGGATGTCTTCAAGTCCAACGTCAGCAATTCTTAATGAACCGCCCCCTTAAGTAAACACTTCATCAAATCTCCACACTAACGTAATGTACTTGCAATAACCCTTATCCCTGAGTGGCTTCCGGGCCTTGATAAGTGGTGACCACTGTGTAAAAAAAATCATACTGTATATCGATACTCTACGCCTGACTGGGATAGTTTCTGTACACTTATATCTGATCTACCCCTGCATTCAATTTTAAATGTTTAAAAAGGATGTGTCCTCTATAGTATCAGACCCGACCGAATGGCTAATTGTAAGCATAGACCGATTCATACCATGCAAAAAATTCCAACAAAAACCTAACAGCCTGCCATGGTTCTCCCCAGAATACACTGCTGCCATCGCGCACAGAAATCACTTTTCCCATAGCTACCAACATAATAGATGCACTGAGACTAAAGCTGCCTTCACAACTGCAAGCAACCACTGCAAAAGAGTAATAAAAATGCAAGAGAGTTATATGCTCAGTCCGTTAAATCCAAAGTAGCTGAACAGTGACTTGGTTCACACCAGTTTTGCCAAATAGCAAACAGGATCCTAAACAAAAGCGTGCGTTCTATCCCAACCATCATCAATGGACCTGATGTCATCTCGTCAGCATGAGATAAGGCCACACTATTTGCAAAGAACTATGTAGCTAATTCTACCCTATGAGACGAAGGCCATCAACTCCCGTATTTCCTCCTATAACGGACAACACGCTCTGCAATATACAAATATCTGTGTGTGAGGTCTCCAAGCTAATTAAGAACCTTGATTCCAGTAAAGCAACTGGCCCTGACGGCATTCCAATCATTGTGCTGAAAAAATTTCAACCAGAACTTGCCCCAATACTTTCAAAACTCTATAAGCGTTGCCTTAAAGAGAAGTGCTTCCCAACACCCAGGACATCCTCATCAGTATGCCCTGTATTTAAGAATTCAGGAGATAAGTCATCTCCCTCTCAGTACAGACCAATAAGTCTCTTGTGTGTCATGGGTAAGCTGCTGGAATCCATATTAAACAGAGAAGTAGTCAACAACCCAGCAGAAATAACCTTCTTAGTGACATGCAATATTGTTGCCGTTCTGCCAGATCTACAGCAGATGTGCTAACTGTCATATCTCATAGGATTAGCGAATATCTTGACAAAGGCTTGACAATTGCCTCTCTCGGGCAATTGCTCTTGACATATCAAAGGCCTTCGATAAGGTATGGCATAAGGGCCTACTTCACAAGATTTCCAGCTATGGTATCATTGAAATGTGTTCTCGATCATTAAATCATTTCTCTCCAATAGGCTCATAAGAGTAGTGGTTGATGGGCAGAAATCAGAGGCTCTCAATATTAATGCTAGAGTCCCTCAGAGGTACATCCTCGGCCCAACTCTCTTCCTGATATGCATCAATGATCTCCCATAGATATCTCACTCCTGATGCAATTCTCTATCTGTATAAAAGCCAAGTACGTCCAAGGATGGAGTACCTCTGCCACATCTGGGCAGAAGCTGCTAAAAACAGCGTATCCTGCCTTGACAGAGTACAAAATAGGCTTCGTGGCCTAGTGGGTGATGCCCTTTTCTCTTCCCTGCAACTTCTCTCCCATATGAGAGACGTTGCGAGCCTGTCTTTGTTCTATCGTTACTACCATGGCACGTGCCAATATCTGGTCCCCTCTCGGCAATCTTGTCTAGCTGAAACCACTGTCAAAAATCTTTCCCCACTCTTTATCTGTGCCAAAATCAAAACGTAGATTCCATAAACAAAGCTTCTTCCTTAGAAGTGAACGCCTGTGGAACTTTGTTCCGGTTGCCTGTTTCCCACCTGACTACAATCTGGATCTATTCAAGTCCAATGTAAACAAATTCCTGATGAACCGCCACCTTAAATAAAACACTTTATCAAATCTCCAATACTAACGTACTGTACACGCCATAACCCTTATCCCTGAGTGGCTTCCAGTCCTTGAAAAGTGGTGACTTAGTCTTTACCAGTGTAGTGAGTGATGAGCATACACGGATAAAAGAGGAAAGGAAAAGGAAGGAGGAGGAGGAGGTATAGCCAATGAGAATTTGCAACGCCAATATATATATAAAATATTAAAATATATATACGTATAAGTACGCACATACACACATGCGCACAGTACACATACACATAAAAAAGAAAAATTAAAAATTAAGCAGTAAATAAAAATGAAGAAACATATACATATATACACATACAGACGTGTAAATACACTTTCATGTATATATACACATATATGCGTGCATAATACGCACACACATACGCATACATAAACCAACATGTACGAGAGTATAAAGAAGGAAAAAATTAGCGAAAATGTGAAGGTTTCGGAAAGAGTTAGGTTTACCCCATTCCTCCGTGCATTTTTGTCCTAAGGAAAAAGTTTATGGAAAATCTTTGTCGTTATAGAAATTGTAGTCACTGTAGCCAAGTTTTTTGTTGAGGTCTGAAGTGTGCGTGTTGAGTTTTAGAATTTTTTCTTTCATATTTTCGTCTCTGATGTTGTGTAATAAAATTGGATGCTATGAGGATGTATTTGATGTTGTCTATTGTGTGGTAAGGTAAATTATAGTAGATAGCTACTGGATCCTGTATATATATATATATATATATATATATATATATATATATATATATATATATATATATATATATATATATATATAGGGCATAGGGGGCTCTGAGTAGAGGTAGTATCTTTGAATCACTGGCTGCTGCGACTAATAGGGTGAACAGGAATCACTGGTCCTTACTCCTATCCTAAATCTATCACTTGCTAGTCCCAAGAGCTATACCCTGGGTAGTGGCCTCAGCAGGCCTGCCAAACCTTGTGAGGGGACGGTGTTGGTGCAGCACTGCTGGATGAAGTGTCCACCAGACTGAACTAACAGTCAGGGTCAAGGACCAAGAAATAGTTGATATGGATTCCAGCCGAATAGAAAGTTTACCAGGGGTGATTAGGCCCTTTAGTGTTGGCTCACAACTGATCTAGGAGATGGAACACTCTTACAAGTAAATCTTGCGACCGTTTTTATCATCTGACGTGTGGCACAACATGCACCTGCACAGACCATGTTAATTCGTTGGAGAGAGTATGTTTTGTTCAGAACAAGCAATGAGTTTAAACAAATCAAAGTGCCGGTATTTTCAGTGCACCATTTTCACATATTTAAGCCTAAGGTTTGGCACATTAATATGTGCTTTTATTATTAAATAAATAACAATACATCCTGTGGTGATGATAGGATTGTAACGGGAAAAGATGATGGATGTCACTAGTCGTTCCTAACATGAACATTGCACATAAGTAGTGAATTCTAGACACCCGCAAGTAATTGTATGGCGTATCCTCCTTTCATAACAAAGAGCCACTTTATAGGATGTTAGTGCTTTCCACTTTATGTGAGAGGGGTCTACAAAAGATTACCTAAACATTGTGTATTTGCTCTTGTCCCTGTCATAAGGTGCAGATGCCTGAGCATCAAATATTTTCACCAAAATCAAGAATAAAAACAAAGGGCTCACAAGGTTTGGCAGGCCTTCTGAGCAGGAATAGTTATATGTAAATAACTTTAAGTTTTAGGCACAGATATAGTGTAAAAGAAAAATATTGATAAGTAGTTGTAGCTAGACGAGTGTTTGCTGTAAATGTTTTACAAAGGAGACATTAGACCAATGCTCAGTCGAGCACCTGCTATGAAAATAATGATAGGGCATAGAAACAATCAGGACATCTGTTTTTAGAAAGAGGTAATACAGAGGAGAAAAAGTATCGCCCATTTTGAATATTCTGTCAACGCAAAAAAACGTACATTAAATCAGTTGCTAGGACTGCTTCAAAATAATTTGATAAATCCCTATTACAGAAAATTATTGGTGCGATCTTCAACCTGTAGAAGCGTTAAAAATACATGAAATATTGTTGCTTCATCTGAGGATGTTGTGCTCAGAAGACTTCCCTTGCGTTTAGAGAGCACAAAATCAACTTTCCATTCTAGTACGAATGGCATCTTCCCTACAACTCCTTTCTGAAAGTTATACTCTTTCTGAATCCTATTGCTATTTTGAAGGCAAAATCCTGACTTAGCTGCAATATCAAGTTTCCTCTGCAAAACATTAACAAGAACATACCTTCTTACCAACTGAAAACTTTCTTTCTCTGTCTAATCCTAATGTTGCTCTGAGCAAAGTTTATTCCTATGAACCTCCCATCTGTTGAACACATTTTGACAGGACTGCTTATTTTCAGATTACATCATTCTTGTCTTCAAGTCTAATGGAAATAAATACCTGACGAGCTACCTGCGTAAGTAATCAAATTTGTTGTTCCAATGCTCCAGTGCTATCGTTTTCAGCCCTCTGATTGTATTATACATCATCAAACTGGCAATCTTATTAACCCTTTTTTATAAATGATTTTGACAAGTGGTGAATCATTATCATATAAAATAACCTTCCTAGGTTGATGTTTATGCATTCATGTAAATCCTTATTCGCATTTGTAGTTCTCAGATAAATTCTTTCACAATTGAAGGGAACTTAGTTTACAAGACTTTTGGTAAATATTCATGTTTAGTTCTTTGCTTATTTTTTATATGGAAATCGCTCTAGATACGGTATGTCGTCACTTTATTGAAGAACTCGTCCTAAATATTACTTCAAAGTCACAAACTAGTCAGAAAATAGTGTTAGATCGATAGATTGAAGTTCAGAAAACAGTAATTCTTCCTTCTTTGTCAGAAACATCAGTCATAAAGTATATGGATTAAAGGACACAATACCCTCCATACCGTTGAACATTTAATTTTCCGGCGTTCAAATAATTTGAAATTTTTAAACATTAAATATAAAAAATAAACGAGAAAAACGCTAATGATAGAATTACGGCTGTTTTATTCAGGAAAACAATACAAACACACGGAGTTTGAGAATTTGAACGCCTACTAGTCACTATTTTCTAGTTTCTATGGATTCTTTCTACACAGGTTTGTCAAGGCAACCTCGCATGAGAATACTTCACTTTACACATAAATCCTGACTAAACATTAAAAGCTACTTAGTATTCGAAGTTTAACTAAGATTGATTCAGTATGACTACACCACACTGGTTTATACAATGAACCATGCAACTTCGTCAGTGTTGCCTCTAGTAACAGCTCTAAGCGAGGTGCTCCAACAACTACTAAAATACACACAATTGTTTTGATACCTCATTTAATACATATTCTTATTCCAGTAGCTTCTTTCCATGAAATGCATCTAATGGATCTCTCTTAATGATTACTATTTTCCTCCTACCTATAGCTTTTCTCGTTTCAAAACTAAGGCAAATAATTGGGCTGGCAAGAACCTGGAGTTGAAAGAGTTTACCTTTGCAGACTCTACCAAAATCCTCTGATAATTTTGGGTCTAAACATTCGTTAGACTACAGAATAACTGGAATCTGGAATAATAGTATTGTAAGGTCTAAGCCAATCAGAATGCACAGACGTTGTCTCCTGTTTTTGCCATGATCATTTATCGTTCTGATTATGTTATTACAAAAAGTAATTTCATTTTTTTTTTAAACCGATTGTAAACTTTTAGCTTTTGTATTGAAATCCGGTAAGACTAAGAAACCATTAGAAAGATATACTATAAAGCAGATACCTGGCCAGTTGGGAAGACGACAATAAATGTTTTTCACTTCTTTATTAACTCAATTTTTAAGAAGTAAAGTAAAACTTTAATTGATATCTATTTATCACTCATAAAGATTATATGTTAAACCTAAGAAGGAAAGCTAATGATTTCTGAGAAGTTGAGAAAACAGTAAACACGAATTTTTTTTCCAACAATATATTTTATGTCTCATTGTCTTGTTTGACATTCAGGTAATGCCTTCAACCAAATGCTTACTCGTACAAAATTCGATATTGTACCTCACAAACAACTTTGCTAATAAGTCATAGTCAGTTTAGGCTCTATTTGTACTTATAGCTTACATTAATGCTGATAGAGAATGGTTCCTTGTCTATTGTAGCGTCAATCTAACTCCAAACGTAGTGGTGATAAACGTGATAAAAATAAAAGAAGAGAAAAAACGAGTGTTCAATATGAGACAGTATTTTATTCTTTCTTTTGATTTCATTAGTATAGGACCCAGTTATACGTTAGCAATATGTTTGCATCATAAGACGATGATGTTTATAAAAACTCTTAACAAGGCTAGTATAACTTCTGGCACCTAAAATTGCTAAGGAAGTCGCGTAATATTTACATATCCTAAAATTCTTTTTATCTGTCTTTTTTGTGTGTGTGTCAGATCTTTGTTTGTAGTTTACTTCATTAATTCTGTACTTTTTGTTTTTGTTTTGTTTGTATAACGATACTCTTAAATGATCCTTATAAATACGTGTATAACATACAGTTTTCTTGCTTTCTTTTCTCTTCTTTTTATTACAATGGTCGTAGTTTAATCTAATTATTCCTGCATTACTTTCTTTATCTTTCGGTATCCGTGACGTCATCATGTCTAATGTCTACTGATTTTTTTACTATAGTTTGACCTATTGCATTTTACCTAAACTTCAGGTTGTCTCTTTCTATTATTGTCCGTGTTATATTTATCAAACCTTCGTGTAACTTCGATTTGCACTTAATCTGACTCTTGTTAAGATTTATACTAGCTGATGTAATCAATATCCGACAAGCGGCTTGTCATTATGAAACAATTAATCATATTACTTCTAATGCTAAGAACTACTGCTAGTTTTGGAGGCATGCGGTAATGTATGGAAAATGCACGAGCTTCTACTGATAGCGGTATCTTCGTGCCATCTGATTTATAGATGGTGTTTCAGTGGATGCCGGAAGAAAATCCAAAATCATGTCTATTTCTGTTTTAAATGCTGAAAATACCGAAAGGTTAGCTAGCTATTTGTTATAACTTCCATGTAATATATCCAGCACAACATGATATAAATATTTTTTATCTATAAAACTCAGTTTATTTTATTTACCTCCTCTCTAAATTATTACACACAAAGTCAGATGAGATTTTAAGGATATTTCCTTTCTGGAATAAACATGATTCAAGTTTGCATGCCCATGTTTTCAGTTTGTGTCGTTAACTAATTTGCCACCGCCACCATCTCAGATTGCATACTTTTAATTTTATAGAAAAATTAACTCAAGTAACATAATCAATCATATTAAATTTTCTGATTGAAATTGCTTTAATTATTTTATTTAATAATTATTTTTAATTATTGTACAGTATTTTACTCGATGGATGTCTTCCGACAGTTTAACCGTTTTTATGGAAGAGATACCGAGGTGCGCCAAGGCACTGACGATGTGTTATGCAGCACCTGAAAGAGTACATCTAGCGTGTATTGCATGAGTGACAGAGGAGGAGTAAAGCGACCTACTCCTGGTTACAAATGGAGATTACAAGAATGTTGTAAATCGATACGAGGGCCGTGCTGATTCATTGATCGATCACAACATAATTTATATGTAGTTACAATTGGAATTTTCTATTTAAGTTGCTCGGTTGTTTCTAGTGCGCTGTAATAAATCTGCACTTTTATTTACTTTCCTCTAATGTATGCCAAGCTAAAAATACGGTTTGCATGTTATTGTGTAAATATTGGAGTTTATTTTCAACAATATATCATGTATCTTTATGTATCTTATAGGAATATGGAGAAAATAACTGCTTCACATTATGAGTAAAATTAAACATAGATTTATCTCAAAGCTGGAGAAATAGGTTGGTTTTATATAAGCAGCATTTCTGATCCTTCCCGCTACACTAATAGTAACTTGCATCCAACATTAGAAGCACCTGACTCTTATGCAGTGGAAGTAACTTCCGGTTCGGCTTCAAAGCGAACTGTACCTCTTAGCTCCTATCCATCCCTCGATACTGGGGATAGTAAAACAACCTACTTCTTTGCGCCTTTTATGTTAAGTTTTTAACTGACGTTGTCGCTTGAATCGTGAGCGTGTCTCATTTTCCTCCTTGTAGTTGTTTTAGTTTTTACCAGCACCATCTGATCAAAATATAATGCGGTACAAAGAAAATAGAAATCAATATGAAAGAACAGATAATTTATTCAAAGATTTATTCTTTTATATTAAGAAAATGAAAATATTACAGACAGTTGCTTGTTAATATCAATCCTTGGAAATCGTAAGGTTTGCCTTTGTCCAGTTACCAAATAAGTATTAATTCCTATTCATTTGTTGCGCCAAGGCCATCTGCACGGTTGATATCATAGTCCAATTAATGGTACCAATGGTGTATGAAATAGTGTTTAATTACGGCAATAACAACAACCAGTGATTTACCTGTAAAAAAAGAAAAGAAACAGAACAATAAAGAGAATTTTAACCGTATATGAGACAGTATAAATAATGTAAATATTGATTGGTTTAGTGAACAGCCGACAGTCAGTGAAGGGAGGTGATTTGGAAAGATGGTCTCATGACAACTAAATAGATGCTATATTATTCCTCTTCGCAAAAGTACGCGCTAAAAATTTCTTAATCATAGAACATTAAATACAATATCAATAAAAGTATGATATTTTCATTTCTAAAATTGTCTTTTATACATGCATAGTAAAAAATTTCAGAAGTGCGTGAGTTTAGTATTACATTAATTCTTAATAGAAACAGATCAAACATGAGAGAGAGTACTACTCTTTTGTTTAATAAATCAATTATACTGTTAAAGATAAATTGGTGGATATAGCGGATAAAGGTCTTAGGAGGAATCATTTCGCTCTTACTAATTATAAAAGTACCCTCTTCAGTTATTATGGTCTAATTGTCATTTCAAAGCCAGTCTGAGCTTAATTCCTGTTTGTCTGTAATCGATATCCTTTACGTCAAGCCTTATGCCATAAAGCCCCTTTGTTTTTCTCTACTTTAACATTTTTGATTATACATTACATCTCAATGTTTTGTGCAAATTAGTATATTTTATACTGCTTGTCACTTCTATATGCACTTAGTCAAAATTACCACTACTTGTTGTAATCAGTATCCGACATAGATCCATCCATTATTCAACAAATAAAAAGATGTTGTCTGTGTGATATTGTCATTAAAACCGAAGTGATACTACACTTACCCTTGAACAAGAAAAAATCATTTCAAAGGGTATTATTACGAGCACAGAACATAAATTACACTATCTTCTCACTTGAGATTAGAAAGATACTATATTAATCTAAAATCGTATAATAAACGCGATTTAACATTAAAAACAGTAATAATATAGTTTTGCCTTTAGACGGATATATATCAAATCCCTATTAATAATCGATTTTTTTAAATTCATGTTTAATTTATCGCGCAAACGCATGGAACTCAACGCTTTGTTCATCATATATTAAACTTATGTAAGTATTGATATACGTCGGGTCGGATAAATGTGTCTGTATCGTACGGTAATTAAATATACTATTTATCTTTAAAATTGTAATAAAATAAATTAAATACACTTTTTTTTTAATCAATAAAACTTTCATTGGATCAATCACAATTATATATTATTCTCTCACGAAATGAAGAACTGAAGAAGTTGTGAAATTGCATACCTTTGTCTTCTAATTTCATAATGAATCGAAGTTTATTCTGGGTATTACTTCCCCATAATGATAGTATGCAAATGTTGATAACTTAAAAATAGTTATATGATCAAAATGATGTCTTGCATAGTTCTTACTGTGATCAAGGAAAATCATATATCAAATTTGTAAGAAATGGAAAAGGAAGTACCGTAAAATGTTTTACTGTTACAATTTAAAATCCAAAGTGAAAATCAAAGTTATATAAAATGCAAGTCTTCGTAGGTCAAATAGCCCATTTCTACGATGAACAGAACCGAAGTTATCTCCAAAAGTATAACGTTTGACATAAATTCCAAAATTAATTCATTTTTAAGTAAAACCAGTATTTTGACCAAGTTGGTGAATTCTTCTTAAGTAACGTCGACGCCATATGCATGTATTCTTTTGCATACAAAGCTCAAATTAAAGAGTTCTTATTAAGACTACAGCGTTCATAGAATCTCGATACAATAATGCGGGGCAGGAATAACTTATTTACAGATAAAAAAAACAAACTTTCCTTCTTTTTCTCTTATAATGGATATTTTATTATCCGAAATTAATAAGAAATATGTCAAGTTAATTTGAAAAGTTTAATTATGTCTTGCAAAGTAATAAATTTTAAAAATAATCAATATTCATGGGTAATTAAATATTCAATTAACACTACTACGGTGTTTAGTATAGTGAGTAGGGTTTTGCTGGAATTTTCAATTCTCCCGGGCGATGCAAATTTATGAGCAGCACCTGCAACAACAACAACAACAACAACAACAACAACAACAACAATATTTAATTATTTAATATCAGATCCCGTGAGTTCGTCTTAATATATGCTAGGGGTAATTCTAGTTTTACATAGATAATCAAAGTTTTATCTCTTTCAATTTTTGAGACAAGGAGTGAAATATGGTGTATACAGCTGAGGAGAGTCTGAGATTACATCGACCGAAAGAGTGTGAGAATAACACTCAAGATGAGAACAATAACTCGAACAACTCTAATAATATATTAGCACGTTAAAAAATTCAAAAAACATTATATCAAATCGGTACGGTCCTGAATTTATGCGAAATGGAAACGACTAGACGCTCTTTTTCTTTGAAACGCACATCACATAAAAGTATAACGAATACGGTTCGTTGTAGAAAAAATATTTAACCATAATTTACCAATAAGAGAAATTGTCAAAAGAAGGCTCGACGTTACATAAGCCAAACGTTGTGAGAATAACACCCGCGTTGCGGAGAATTCAAATAATATAAATACAATATATTTAAAACTATATGTGGTTCTTCGTTGTCACAATTCTTATGTGATTTGATTTATGAATTTTAAGACTTTTATTGATATGCCTGTGTTATTGTTTAAATGCTGTCAGTTTATTCAAAGTTCTCTGAGTCTTTCGAAACAGTTGATTATGCTCCTTGAAGTGTGTTTTTTTTTTACATAGGATACCCTATTATCGAGGCCCCAAATCCTGTAGAGAATAAGAATTAATCAGTGTACCGTAGTTATTGAGACAACATCGTATTAATAGTTAATTATGAAACTGTAACAGCAGTTGATTATTTAGGGGCAGCTCAACAAAACTTCTTTACATTGGACTTGAATACAGTTATATTGTAATCAGCTGAAAAGCAGACCAGTGAAAAGAGTTCCGTAAACAGGAAGTTTTAAGAAAGAAGCTTTATTCATGGAATTTGCGTTTAGATTTAAGGAAAGATAGTGAGTTAGGAAAACTGTTGATGGTCGTTATAGCTCCTGTCTAGATATAGTAACAGTACTCGATTTTAGGACGTATTTGACTCTCATACAGGAGGATGGCGTCGGGAATTCTTGAACCGTAAAATGACGCAACTATTTTTCCATCGATCTTGGCAACAGCTTTGATGTAAGTCTTGCATTTCATATCAGAAGTAAAGCTCAGACCCAGAAGTGTCAAAATAGTGAACCTCTTTTAGACGAGAGCCATTGATATAAATTTGGAGGTCAATTGGAGATCAGAGCGTTTATGGTTATAAGATAAAGCTTGCTTTAAGATGTCTTAAAATTAACTAGCTAATTTTTAGCCAATTGCACCACATGCTTAAGGGATGAGAAGAGAGGCCCAGAGAGATCTTGATCGTTGTTGGCCTTTAAAGTCTTGCTATAGATTGTTGTTTCATCCCCGTATATATCAACGAACTTAAGATGTAATTTAGAAGATCATTGATAAAATGGAACAGAGTTTAGGCCTTAGATGGATCCATGAGGCACGCCAACATTTATACTTGGAGCTTCAGATATTTGCCCATGGAAGACTCATTGTATAAAACCTAAATCGCGGGAAATCTTTTGAAGTAGGTCATTATGCCAAACTCTATCAAATACCTTTGATATGTCAAAAGCTATTGCTGATCCTATGCGAAATTGTAGTCAGTATATTAGTGTTAGTATCACTATATTTTCGTTTTGGATACCATTTTCAGCACACTGGAAAGTGTACGTATTTGCTTCTTTTCAATGAAACTTAACATTGCAAAAGTTAACCAAAAAGCTCTGTGTGTTTTTAAGGCAAAAGAAACAGCAGACTATGTGTAACGTATATTTAACCTTCGAAGTAATCAATATCGTCATACAAAAGTATGTGTCTCCAGCTACTAAACCTCCTTGTGAAAGAATTCGAAAGTTTTGAATGCAAAGAAGTCAGTGCACACTTGGCGAAAGTCAGCTTCCTGTGTGAAGGAATTTTCACGAAGAATCCATGCAGTGAAGAAAGTGGCAATCGAATAGTCGAAGGTTAGGTAAATAAGGTGGATGGCACAAGTTACCCATCCAATTGTTTTATTGTTTTCCCTGCCAATCGCGTGATCTGCGGTCATGCGTCGTCATGAATGGAAAACCACACTGCTGTGATTCACTCATGTTGGCACCTGGCGCAATGCATGTTTCACACATTTCTGCGAGTATAAGTTCCCTTGTTACTATTTGGTCCGTTGGTAGCGTTCATAATGAACCACTTGACAACCTGTTAACCAGATAAAAGTATGATCTTATGTGTGTACATAAGCGGTCTTGCGGTGTAAGGGACAACATCTTGAGGCGATAACTAATGTCTGGAACGCTTGGGACTTTCGAACAGAACCCTTTTTTCATCAGTGGTAAGCACTCGATTGAATTAGCATGCAGTACGGCGGCGAGAAAGCAAACAACTCCGGACTTGATCTTTAGACACTTTCATCCTTCTCACAGTTACCAGGCCTATAACTGACGGCCGAGCACAGTGCGCGTTTTTTTATAACGTCTGATGTTCCTACTTTTGACTGTATATATTTACATTTCATTCATTGGCTAATAAAAAAACGGCAGAGCATTTTCCGTTATCTAGTAAAAGCGATTATTTTTCAGGTTTTTTCGTCTTTACTGTTATGTTCTTTTAGCTTTGATAATATTGTCTGTGCGTAAATCTACTTAGGAATTTCGTTTTTCAATACGATCTACCATTTGGGTTGGTACTATTTGTCTGTATTCAAATTACAGTAATTTCGAAAATTCTAAGGGGGTTACATAATTAAGCTAATCATGTCTTTTTTACGCGCGAAACCTCTGCATTCTTTTATGACGAATTGTAGCGTTTCGTCTCTTTTTCCACAGAAAGTATACTTGCTAATATCCTGTATTTTGTCAGTATTGGGTTGTTTGTTAGTTTTTCTAAACGTACGGGTTTTATACAATTATCAGTAGCGAGTCTTTTTATTTGTTCAGGTGCGTTTTCCTTAACTATGCCCATGTTTTCAACTGCGTAATGGTTTGATTTCTTTCATGCTTTTGCTCCTGTCTATTTTTTCTTGTTTCACTGTTCTCCGTATTGTTATGATAATGTCAGATGCATTTAGAAAACGGCCACACGAGAGAAAAAGCAAACACCCTTTTTCTACATAACAACGAAAATATATTTTTAACTGAAAAGAAATTGGACGGTATCCAGGTAAGGAAAGAAATGTTTTAAGCTGTCACAGGTAAGTCAGTAGTTATTTCCCTGCGAGGACAGTTACTGCTGCAACATTCAGTGGACAGGAGCAGGAGTTACTTCCAGGATCCTCTCTGCTTAATTATCGTGAAGAGGCTGAATATGTTCTTAATATGTCAGATGAAATTAATGCGCCTGCAAGCATATTGGTCCGCATGTATCCAAACCCTATAATAAGAACATTTATATACCAGAGAAAATAAGTTTTCTTTAACATAGTGTCGATCATTATAATCCTATGGGTTGATTGCTTGTTCATAATCGTTAGTTCCCTCTGTTCTATTATTAGGTTTCTGTAGAATGATTAAATTTCAAGTAATCTCACATTTCTTTTTAAGTGTCTTCTTATTATAATCTTTTTATCGCGATCGATTTGCATGCACCTGCTTTCAGAATGCCCTGATATTTACTACCATCGTCGTCATCATCATCATCATCATCATCATCATCTAAGATCCTTCATACATATGAGGTTGGGACGGCTTTAAAATCTCTCCATCTCTCTTCCTCTCTTCCTCTTTTGCCAATTTTTTTTTATCGGTATTTCTCTCGAGTCAACTTTATTACTTTTTACCATGCTTTTCCCGGCCTTCACTAGCGAAGTTGACCTGTTGACTAATTGCAGTAGTAATTCTTCTAACGTACTCACCTTTAAAAGACAGAAAGTCTGCTCTGTCTGCTGCCGATACGCGGGGGATGAGAGAAGAAGAAGAAGAAAGAAGAAGAAGAAGAAGAAGAAGAAGAAGCAGCGGTAGGTGCGGTTGGTTTTATTGAAAAAAAAAAGGCGAAACTAACTGCGAGAATTCCCGAGACTTCAAAGGGATAAAAGAAAAAAAAACTCGAACGGATATGGGGTCGTGCTTTGTTCAAAACATACAACCGATGATAGAAGGGAAACGTTCCTTTCAAAAAAGACTTCCGGGGTGAAAGGCAGAAGGACCCAACAGTTTTCACTGCTTCACGTCTACAAGCCTGAGAACACTCATTCATTTCATACTATCGAAGTTTCCTTCATATAATGTTCAGATTTAATCTTTCCCCGGGATCATCAAAACTAAGACTTTGCCAAACATTCAGATCGCATATCTATCATATCTTTCTGATATAATGTCTCGCCAGGCAACACTTATTTATCAGATTTCACGTCTATACATCACACTGCTTGCATTATACCTGGTGTTCTTTGGTTGACAGCCATAACTCTCTGCTAGTTAATAATGGTATAATTTATCTAAACTGCATCCACTACTAACTCTTATATCACATTAGCACATGCTTATCTTTTGACTGAATACCTTATCTGATTTGTAGTCTTGGGGTTTTGTTTTCTTCATCTAAAATGTTTGAATTTTTTTTAGTTTGAATTTCGTTCCAAATTAAATATTATAGTTATTTTATCTGCAAGAAGTTAGGCACAACATCAGATGTGGATTTTGATGAAAGTGTTGAATTAGATTCGAACTTGGAATATCCATGAATCTACTCATTGCTTCTTGTACCTTTTCGTTTTTCCACCAATTTTAGATCATCCACGAGGTGATTTAGTTTTTTTTTTCTTTGTTTTTATTCGTGAATATGTATCTGGAATTTAACCTCCTGAGTAGGTTACGTCTGGTGTTTGAGTGAAAATGAGTTTCCCTAAATGTGTAGCAATATGTATATCTATGTATAACTTTTGCGAATGACGTTGTATTATTATAACAACCATTTATTATTGTTTTGGAGGTGGCAGTGCATAAACGATTACCTGCGTGTACCAAGTTTGAGTTAAGTCTGATCCACAGAAATACTTTCAATTAGGATGTTGGCAACTGTCACGTTGTTATTTTTATAAATAGTTTATGTCTTTCTAAAAAGGATTCTAACACGAAAGACATTGGGAGAATCAATATCAACATTTGATTTATGTAAAAGCATAGATGAACTATAGCTTGTTAATTTTATTTGGAATATGATTGCCTCCTCAAGATTTTACCTTTTAAGTTGAGTTTTTGAAAATACGGCATTCCATCTTTTCTCTTTGTAATATATTTTACCGTTAATGAGAGATGATACACATCGTGAGATTTCTGGCGGTTTCATTCAGGTTGGTTTGTGTACGATTATTTCTTTTTATTATACTATTTCAAACTACTTCTGATTGGTGTCCCTTGTTTGTGTGGGGTAGTTATAGCAATCACGTATGTACCTACATCCTTTTTATCCGGTGTCACGGTATAGTCTAAATTTTCCCGTGAATTCTAATTGCTCATAGCCGTTGTTCAGGTTTTTCGGAACTTTTCTTAGTGTATTATATTAATAATTTTCATAATGCTCCATATTTTTAAAAACTATCTGACGCACTGCTCCTATTTGTTTAGTTTTCGCCTCTCCTTCATTATCAACCTACAAGCTGCTGGATTTGAAAGAAAAACAAAAAAACTATTTGACAGGTTGTTCTTCCTGTTGGTAATCACTTTAAGTCTATTTACTCATGTGAAGTCAGACGTTTGGAGTTCTATGTTTCAGAACATTTTATGTTTATTTTCATTTTCAAAATTCACCGGCTTGTGTCTATACCGTTTTTCTACATGTTTGCAATCGAGTGTTTTACTCATGTTGGTATTGAACTTATTTGAAAATAGTTTCTACATTCACTTAATTTTCGGTTTACTATTTTCCTGAGATTTTATGTTGCAACGCGAAAGTGATATATTCGTTCGAAGCAGCGGAGTGGGCCTTGCTACTTTTTCGAGTAATAATCTAATGAGTCGCCCTCCTTATCGCATGTTGTTGGTCGAATCTGGTATTCCTAGCGTAAGGCTTGTGTCGTACCTCTCCATGTCTGTCACAGGTCACACTTTCAGTCAGTATTTATAGCTTAACCAGACAATCATATTCTTATAAGGCGAAAGAACCCGGATGTACTCACATTTATGACATCAGCTCTTACTGAACTAAATTTCCCTTTAAAATTTAGCTTTAATATTTTTCTTCTTTTTATGGTTTTCTCAGTTCCATTTGCAGTTATGACTTTTGACACACTGAAAACTCTGGCCTCGAATTTGGGGAGACATCCATTGGAGAATGGTGATTTATAGGAATAGAAATTTTAAACGTGTCATAGTGGACTTCCATTCGAATTTCCTCAGTATTTTCCGTGAGCTCTGTAGTGTACTTTGGCTTCTATTGATTCAAATCTTTTTTGCATGGAGATTTGTTTCTAATTACACCATATATGGACTGTTCAATTCTTTTAGTAATTATTTCTTCTTCCCAATAAAGTTCATGGCGTAAAGTTCTTGACAAAAAAATATGTGTTATCGGGCTTATATACTTAAGTCTTTGTTTTTTTTTTTATTTAATGGTTACGTTGCTGAAATATGCAACAGAATATCAAACGCAGAGCGTATTCTTCTTGCATATGTTTAGTGACGTTGTATTCACCTTTAATTTGATTCTATAAACTGACAAAAAAATTTAAATACTTCTTTAATTTGGGTATCGCCTTGATTCTTCTTCAGGGCTCTTTAAATGTGTATTTGTTCGTTCGATCTTGTGCTGTAAACTGGCATTGTCACGTGATTAATGGTTGGTAATTTAATGAAATTATCTTCCCGCGAATTGTCGTTAACTAAAGTTTTCTTGTTCAATAACACTTGCCTTTTAATTTCTTACATAAAAGCATCCTTCTCCGTTGCTTATTTTTACATGTAGCATGAGCGAAATTTCTCTAACAGTACTGCATAATAGATCCGACAATTTACTCTCGTCTCTTAGCGCTGCTATTACTGTGTCTTCGAATGTTTTCATAAATGTAGGCATCCAGTTTTAAACCCCATCGGCGTCACCTATCTTATTTGGAAAACATATTCTAGTTTTAAATTATAATTCAATAGAATTACACCCCATGAAATGAATATTGCATTTGCCTTAGTATACTTTTTCAAACTCAATATTGTTATCAACGGATTGTAGTCTGTTTGCAAAATAAATTCTCGTCCTTATCAACTTGTGAATATTTTACGTCATAAATTATTAGTAAACTTTCTTTTTTGTTTAGACTGTAACTTTGCACCCAAAGACAGTAGCATACTCGAACAATGTGCTATCGGCTTCGTAAATCTACCCTCGAATTCCTGAAGGAACATAGCACCCTGTATCTGATAACTAGCATTAGATGCTGCTGTTATTTCTCTTCAAGTCAGAATGTGTTAATGATAGATCTGTTAAGAAACAACTTTTTTATTTTTAATAATTTTTTAACCATGTTCTGTTGAGCCATGTTTCCTTTTAATTTTTGCTGTATTTCTTTATTTTAAATAATCTGCCGTAAATATTTTAAATTCTTTAGGAAAACTCAGATATTCAACAATCAGCGTGAACCCGAATTCCTCAATTCTCTAGAGTACTACTCTAATATAAGCTTTGAGATGCATGTCATTTTTTATTTTTATGAAAAATATCATCAGAATATCAAATTTGATATTCAGTACCAGACAACATTTTGTCCATTTTTTGTGTGTTTTGTCAGATACTTTGAACATTTTACACTAACTTTAAACTAAAAATAAGTTTCAGACAAAGCCTAAAAGATAGAATACATTCAGTGAATATTTCCCTTGGAGATTATAGTAGACAGGATGGTCTTTAAAACAGGCATTTAAACACGTCGAAAAATCAGCACATACGATTTTTCAGGTTTTATTTTTATCTGCAGGGTTGGAGACACCTAATCTGAGTAATTAATTTTTGAAATCACGACAATTTCTCCAACCGTTCTAATTATCATTTATTGCATTTAGTGTGAAAAATCGTACTTCAATTGGTTTAAAAATCAATTAAATATTTTCTTTTAATTATAAGTCAAGTTTTGGTTTTGTGTACAGATATAGTTTTTTTCTGAACAGGAAGCGAGCGAATTCGCTTTTCAAACCTGTAATAATCTTTCCGTTGACTTTGTCATATTCTTCACTACCACGTTAACTTTGTGACTACTGATTGCTACCTTTGAAAACTTATGGGGTACACGTCTACAATTAAAGCATTTCTTTTCTTTAAAGAAACTATATTTTACACGCTTTATACCACACACATTGAATATAACTGGTTTCTTTATTTAATTCTTCGTTTGCCTTTATTCATATTCGTAATATGTTTTTACTTTAATCAGATTATATTTTTCAATATTTATTAATCGTTAGTATTGGTCTAGTCACATTTTACAGTGTAACATTTTGGTCCTGTCTCATAGTACTTAGAATCCTTTCTGTATTTTCTTTGTCTTTTAGTGGTGAGAGATCTTACACAAAAATTAAACATTTGAACATGTCGTTTGATATTCCATTGCGTTTAAATATCTTATATTGTGTCTTTATCATCTCCGCATACGTGACAAAATTATAGTATCTATGCTTTACGATATTCAACCATTATATCAAGTATCAAGCTCATTATCTTATTTATCAAAAATTCTAGATAATATTTATTAAATGATCTGTCCTCGTGTTTTTTGGGAAGATTAAATGTGCATATTAATTTTTTCTTTATTTAGTTTTGCATCGGTTTCTAACCTTTGTAAATATAGATTTATTCTTCATCAGATTGTTGGTCTCATCTTTTAGTAAATATTGTTTTAAACCTACGAAAATAACCAAAAATATTAAACCAATAAGCGGATCATATTTAAATTCGGATAATGAGTTTTAGATTTCCTTAGTCGAAAACCCCATCAGGCTTGTTATTTTGTAGTCTGGGTAATACGTTTTCTAAAAGTGATTTATAGTATTTTGACTACTGTTTGAATGATTTTACAAAACCCTTTTTTATGTTGAAATCGTTTTTGTTTTCTTTGATTATTATTATTAATGGAAACTGGTTTGTCGCAATTTTGTTAATTCCAAAATATGTTTGATTTTATTAACGTATCCACAATGGAACAAAATAATCGTTCCGCTTACAGCCAAGAAAAGCGATGAAAAATGTGTATACGTTCCTCATTAATAAGTTAATAAATGTAGTAAAAATATTAGTCTTTTTAACGCTGGTCGTTAGATGTATTTTTAACTTGCGGTTGTTTCAAATCGTTCCTCAGTAGTTTGTTTTTTACTTGTAAGTTGGTTTTGAAACCTTTGGCGCGACTGCCATGTTGTGGAAAAGGAATATATTCGTTTGAAGTAGCTGAGTGGGTCTTGTTGTGTTTAAAATAATAATTTGGTGTGTCGCTTTATTGATTATTCTCGAAACATATATTTCTAGCACAAGGTCTGCGGCGTACTATTCGACGTCCGTCCCAAGTGGCTCCACTAATAGTTAGTTATGACTTAACCAGCCAATCCTATTCTGGTAATGAGAATCAGAATGTACTCACATTCATCACATCATAAATAGTTCGTGCTGATTGCATTGCGTTGTGCAGCTCTCAACAAATATTCCGTTTTCTGATCGATGATCCGTCTCGTAGGTACGTTCATGTTTTTTCATTATTATTTGTATTCACAAAGAATTCTCACATTGGCCATCATCATAGATTGCACGCTGACAACAATCGGTGGCTTTATTATTATTATTATTATTATTATTATTATTATTATTATTATTATTGGCTCACAAAGAGTTTCACAAAAGTCATCAAAAATCTCTCCTTTAAAACAGCCTCTGGTGTTCCCTGGAAGCTGAATGACAACAAGTCTCCCCAAATTTCTATTACTCGCTTCCTCTTTCGATAACATCTACGAATAAATTTTCATTATCGCAACAGCTGCTTGTCATTGATTTCTTGTTGGCATCGACTATTTTTCTTTACTGGAATTTGAGTGGCAATAAGCCTCCCCAAGGTCCCAGTTCTCTTTGCACTTATCCGACGGAGGCTTGGTCAGTTCCTAAGTTTTTCCTTCCTCCTTGACTCTACTTGGTTATTTGGTCTAATTCATTATTTTGGAGGGGGCAGTGATGTAGCAATGGGAGGATGGGAGTGGGGTTGGGTTAGAGAACTTATAGATATGCAGCTTCCGTGTTATTGATTCCATGTAGTGTTTAATGTTTTGGCTTTTGCAACAGTTTGTCCGGCCCGTGCTTGTTGGTCCTGTGTGTTGCTCTCCACATTCAAGGGTTTATCGTAATATTTCAGCTTTTTTCATTATTGTTACTCGTTATATTTTTCTTTTGATTCCAGTTTTTCCCCATTCTTTTTTCAAAGATTTTCGGGATTGTTCCTAATGCTCCTACTTTATAGGTATTTTTTTGATTTTCTATATCTCCCATATCTCTTTAAACTCTCTGGCTAGCTCTGTGTATTTGCTCAGTTTCTTCTTTTATTGTGGTCAGCTGGAACAGCAAAGTCTACGATTAGACAGGACTTTTCTTTGTTGTTAATTATTACGACATCCGGTTTTCTTGTTTGGACGGATTTGTCAGTTAGTATGTCCATGTCCCATAGGACTTTGTGATTCTCGGTTTCAAGTACTGTGCCGGCTTATGTTTGTATTACTTGTCTGTGCGTTCGAAATGCAGTTGTTTACATAATTCCCAGTGTACTGTCCTTCCCACTTGATCGTATTTGTACTTGTATTCCATTTAGGCCAGTTTGCTGCATTCACTTATTATATGGTTTATCGTCTCTTTGTTCACATTGTCTGCATTTTCTGTTTTCTTGTGTTCTGTCGATCTTTGCTTTGATGTAGTTGGTTCTTATCGAGTTGTCTTGTGCTGCAGTTATTAGGGGGTCAGTTTCTCGGCTTATGTGTCGTTTTCGCATCAATGTCCAAGTGTTTTCGTTATTTTCATCTTTTGTCATCTTCCGTAGAGTTGTTTCTTTTCCCACTTTTCTTTTCCTTTCTTAGCCTTTGTCTCTCTATTTTCTGTTTTATTGAGTTTTTTCAGTGTCTCTCGCTGCTATGATTATTCTTTCAGTGTTTTGCATTATGTATGTTTCTAGTTCTTTTTGGTGTCATTCACAGTCTTCTATACTAACTAGTCCCCTCTCGCCGTCTTCCTTTTTTACGTAGAGTCGGTCAACATCATCATTTGTGTGTAGTGCATTGTGTATGGTCATGAGTATCCTGCTCTTCTCATCAAGCTGTCTCAGTTCTTTTTTAGTCCACCCTATGAACGGTCCAGAGCATTTTACTAGTGATACTGCCAATATATTTATGCCTTTTAATAGGTTTCTGCTATATAAGTTGGTTTTGAGAAGTTGTCTTATTCTCTTGAGATATTTCTTTCCAATTCTTTATTTCATTTCTGTTGCTTTAGTGGTGTTTGCTTCCAGTATTCCTAGGTATTTATAGGCGAGTTGTTCCCCTAGTGC
>NC_136484.1:157681861-157691861 GCF_053919585.1 Euprymna scolopes | reverse complement strand
TCTGTGCAGCTACGACTTTTGAACTAGAAAACAATCGAATGTTTCTTTATCCTCCAACCCTAACCTAATAAAAACACTGAATTATACCTAAACTTACTTTTAGTGTCTTTGCTTACAGTTATTGGCTGTTTTTTTGCCACTGTTTCCTTTTTTCCTTAAACTACTGATCAGCACCAATGTACGATATCATCGATTTACAAGCTAAATAGTTGTCTGCTTTCTGGCTTTCTAACTTTATAAACGCTTCGGCTTCTTCCGGTTATTTACGTATATAGTCATAATGAAGCCAAACGCAAAGTTGTTATTTTCTAGTTCAAAAGCCGGATCAGTGCCAGCTTTTTGTTCAGTTCGTTGTAACACGCCATCCATTTCTTGATTTTTACTAGTGTCACTGCTTATTAAGGCTAGGAGCAACTCGAAGATAAGAGTAAATGAGACTATGTGAACACTGACATTGATAAATGGTATGAATTTACTATTTATAGGGTGTTTTTAAATAAATATAATATTTATATTGAACTTCAAATAACCAAAATATACTCGTCAAAGAAAACATTTTGTGTTCCATAGAGAGGAAATATAAGCAAAGAAGATATGGAAATTTTACCTGATACTCGGCAGGTAGAACGTAATCCTTTTTCTATGTAGTAGAAAAGGAGTTCCTAATGTGAATATCTTACAAGGAGAAACGAAATATTAGAGCTCGACTGAGCAGCTTCCATGGAATTAGAAAAATAGAAGAGATAGAGAAAAACGACATCTCTGCTATGAAAGATAAGTTGCAGTAAAGAGAAAGGATCAACTTTTATCAAATTTCAAATTAATCTTGTAATCTGTCAAAGCGGGAAAGTGTGTTCTGTGAAGCCCCTCCGCAGGTTTGACAATATTATTCCATCTTTAGGCTTATCTGACTAATATAGTAAAAGGATCGAATCAGTTTCCCGTTCTTTCAATGGCGATATAATGATTCAACCAATTTACTAGTGCTGTTAGCAATGAACTAGACATACGTCTATCATTTCATTTTAGATGTGAGGTAAACATCAGATGTAGAAGTTTAATAAAATCGGACGCTTCTTCAAGTAGAGAGAGAGAGAGAGAGAGAGAGAGATTTCGACTACAGAGACACAGTGATCCAAGCGTTAATGCTGAAAAGGGAAAAGACTGGTGTCTTAGATATTTTTCAACTCTCAAGAATAAAATGGTGTTGTTTTACGACAGCCTATCAATGTAAGATTTAAAAGAAGTGTCCCGATGCTTCACCAGTGGTGAAGTCGCATCCAATAATCTATCCTCACGAATCAAGTCGACTCAAGTAGATTAAACAAAATAATTAAAGTGTGCCAGATTTCAGAACGGCATCTTTAAAGTAACATTAAATATTATTGTTAACTGCTGATGTATCTGGCAAGCCTATAGGTAAAATCGGCACATTAGAAGAGAACGCTATTCAGGGTTTCCGATGTAGACTGTGAGCTCGGAACTACTCTACATCTTTCATTATGTGGGGATTCACCATGGTTACACTTGGATTGTATATGGATGTTATAAAAATAGAAATAACCCTATATGATGTATTTACTTGTGACGGAAAATAAACATTGTTCACTAAAACTACGGAGGTTTGCTTTTACTGTATACAGAACATCTGCGGTTTTGGAACAAAAACCGACTTTTTTTAAATTTTTATTAAAATGAAAAAGCTAAGATTTAATTCACTTGATATCCGGCCTATTGCTCTATTTTGACGTTGTTTTGTAACATCAAAACTATAAGATGGATTTCCGTATTTTTTGATGAATGACATTTATTGTCGATTACAAATAAGTATATCATTTTTATTTTTATTTTTATGACATCCATATTTAATCCTGGTATCCCCATATAGCAGCACTCCCTAATAACTTTATGAAGCTATCTGCTGTTTTATTTTGCAAAGTAATACGGTAGATTCTCACATCGGTAGGATCACGAGATATTTGGAGAAATTAGCAAATTTTGTGGTTGGAAACTTCTAATGCTTGTTTCAATGAGTTGGTCAGCCATTATATTTAAGATATATCAGTGAACTTCTAGATAATATTATTCAGAGAATTAACATCTATGATGATGATGTCACGCTTTATTCTGTTGTTACTTCTCACTTATATTCCTCAGCAACAATATGTGAAGCTAATATAGAAGTTAGCATGACTTCAGTTGTGAATTATGGTACAAAATGTTTCGTTTTGTTGAATCTTGTAAAACTCAGCTCGTACTTTTCAATCATAGATTTATCCCTTTTTTCATGAGAGTTTGATTAACAGTATAGGAGCCCCAACTCTTTGGCAGTGCTTAGAGCGGATTCTCTATCATTATTTTTATAATACCCGGATAGTTGTAGTGTCATGTCGCGCATGAAAAGGGACCCTGAACCGGTCTTCGATGGGTATTCCCCAGGCCACACTTCTAAAGTTGAAAAGTCAACTGATCGTTTACTTGTATACTATACAACTACTTTGTCTAGCACTTCTCGCCCTAAAACTGAAACTTTCTATAACATAACATTATATTATATGTTATATAACATAAAATGCAAGTTCAATGACAAAACATTATATTATATGTTATATAACATAAAATGACAGCCCAATGAAAAAACATTATATTATATGTTATATAACATAAAATGACAGTTCAATGAAAAAACATTATATTATATGTTATATAATATAAAATGCAAGTTCAATGAAAAAACATTCTATTATATGTTATATAACATAAAATGACAGCCCAATGAAAAAACATTATATTATATGTTATATAACATAAAATGACAGTTCAATGAAAAAACATTCTATTATATGTTATATAATATACAATGACAGTTCAATGAAAAAAACATTATATTATATGTTATATAATATAAAATGAAAGTTCAATGAAAAAACATTATATTATATGTTATATAATATACAATGACAGTTCAATGAAAAACATTATATTATATGTTATATAAAATGACAGTTCAATGAGAAACATTCTATTATATGTTATATAACATAAAATGTCGTTCAATGAAAAAAAATTCTATTATATGTTATATGACATAAAATGACAGTTCAATGAAAAACACATATTATATGTTATATAACATAAAATGACAGTTCAATAAAAAAAATAGTATATTATATGCTATATAATATAAAATGACAGTTCAATGAAAAAACATTATATTATATGCTATGTAATATAAAATGAAAGTTCAATGAAAAAACATTCTATTATATGTTATATAACATAAAATGACAGTTCAATGAAAAAAAAACATTATATTATACGTTATATAACATAAAATGACAGTTCAATGAAAAAAACCTTATATTATATGTTATATAGCATAAAATGACAGTTCCATGGAAAAACATTATATTATATGTTATATAATATAAAATGACAGTTCAATGAAAAAGCATTATATTACATGTTATATAACATAAAATGACAGTTCAATGAAAAAAAATTCTATTATATGTTATATGACATAAAATTACAGTTCAATGAAAACACATTCTATTATATGTTATATGACATAAAATGACAGTACAATGAAAAAAACATTATATTATATGTTATATAACATAAAATAACAGTTCAATGAAAAATAGTATATTATATGTTATATAAAATGACAGGTCAATGAAAAAACATTATATTATATGTTATATACCATAAAATGACAGTTCAATGAAAAAAACATTATATGTTATATGACATAAAATGATAGTTCAATGAAAAAAACATTATATTATATGTTATATAGCATAAAATGACAGTTCAATGAAAAACATTATATTATATGTTATATAATATAAAATGACAGTTCAATGAAAAAACATTATATTATATGTTGTATGACATAAAATGACAGGTCAATGAAAAAAAACATTATATTATATGTTATATAACATAAAATGATAGTTCAATGAAAAAACATTCTATTATATGTTATATAACATAAACTGCCACTTCAATGAAAACACATTCTATTATATGTTATATGACATAAAATGACAGTTCAATGAAAAAACACTCTATTATATGTTATATGACATAAAATGACAGTTCAATGAAAAAATATTATATGTTATATGATATAAAATGACAATTCAATGAAAAAACATTATATTATATGTTATATAACATAAACTGACAGTTCAATGAAAAAACATTATATTATATGTTATATAACATAAAATGACAGTTCAATGAAAAAATATTATATTATATGTTATATAACATACAATGACAGTTCGATGAAAAATCAAGACGTAAACTCAAACAATTTGCCTTCTTCCTTGAGGTTTGCATTCACGAATATCCGCGGGTTTAAAACTTATTTAGATGATGTTGAATCGTTTCTCTCAGCAAACACCCCAGATATCTTTGTGCTAAGTAAAATTAACCTAAACTCATCAATCCTCCCAAACCACTTGAACATGCCTGGTTACCTCCCACTTTTTAAGGAATCAAACAGACATAAGCATGAACTTCGAGTTTATATTCCAACGCCTCTCCTATTGACTGGAGAATCAAAACTAGAATGACGATCAGACATGCATGTGCTTTTGACTTAACCTGCAACATAGTGTTTGCTCTTTATATTTTTTCTACGGCTCTCCCTCGACCCAGAACTGTATCCTAATCAACTAAGTTTCTGACAGCATAGATACAGCATTCTCCTTTGATACTAGCGCTTAAATACATGTATTTGGTGAATTTAATGTCCACCACAGTAATTGGTTTGGTTTCTCTACTTAAATATACACAGCTGTAGGCATAACACATAGCTACTCTAGATCTCATTCTCTATCACAAACAGTTACGTTCGACCCATCTCGCAGATCGACAAGATCAACATGCCTCACATCTACATCTATTTCTAACCACAGTTCGTGATGTTTGCGAAACGAATGCCCATAGCCTACTTGGGAATGCTGATAACACTGTGCTAATGGTAGTAATCACTCTAAACTCTCGACCCAAAGCTGAAGAGTCGTTGCCCCAAACGACAAGGTACTACAAGAAGGCTGATTGGGAAGCCATCAGAGATTTCATCAGAGATGCTCCATGGAGAAATATCTTTTTCTTGCTGCAGAACAGTGCGCAAATGAGACCACTGCAAGTTTCAAAGTAGTTACCACACGGAAGTTGTATAGTAACCCTGCTCTCACCAATAGTTTATTTCTGCTTGCGCAGCTGTCATTGCTCAACAGCAGTATACATACATATCGCAGATTTATCCGACATACGTCCAGTAAAACCAGACAAAAGTTTAGAGAAGCTAAAAGTAATGGCAAGAAGGAATAGTGACAGCTAAGAGAGAATAAACCAAAACTCCAAAAAACGCATTGAAACACAAAAATTAGGAATACGTAATTTCTGGAAAATCTACAACAGTGTAATAAATAATGGCAGTCAACAATTCCCCGACTATCCAACACTTATAGTCTATTTGCCTCAAACTCTACTTTTCACCCAGCAAACCACTTCCTTCCGGATTTTCCTTTGAGGAGAGAAGTGGACTAGATGATCTGAAAATCATACCTTCTCAAATGCATAATATCATAAAAAAACCTAAACATCTCAAAAGCATGTGGACCTGATCTCATCCCGACTGTACTGTTAAAAAAATGAACCGCTGAGGTTGCTCCAGTTCTCTCCAAACTTTTCAACAAATGTCTTAACGAATCCTGCTTTCCTGACTGCTGGAAAACTTCTTTCGTAGTACCAATTTACAAGAGCTGACCCATTAAATTATCGCCGCATTAGTCTCCGCTCTCTTTTCGCCAAAATATTTGAGTCCATAATTAATCAAGCTCTGTCCACCACCTTACAGTTGCTAAACTTCTGTCCGACAATCAATATGAATTTATGCAAGCCCGTTCTACTGCAGATATCCTAACTGTAATCTCTGAACGTATATACGATGCATTGGATAATGTAGAGGAAGGTAGGGCAGTAGCCCTAAATATATCTAAATCTTTTGACAGAGTTTGGAACGGTGGTCCTCTCAGGAAAACCAGATCATATATTATTACTGGACGGTATCTCATTATTACATCCTTCTTTAATTAGAGAAGGATCTAGATTGTCCTTACTGGTCGTACGTCAAAAAATATGATATACATACGCGTGTACCTCAGGGGTCTATCCTTGGACCTTTATCATTCCTGATAAGCATAAATGACTTTCCTGATAAGATTGTCTCTGAGATGGGTATTTTTGCTGGTTACATCACTTTCTATAACAGGCACGAGGTGAAAACGAATGAAAACATATCTAAAGCAATGACAGAAACCCTAGAGGAAAACCTCCAGTCTGTAATGGAATGGCGACAAAATGTATCGTCACATTCAATGCTGCCAAGAGAAAGCTCGTTTCCTTTTATAATTACAAAAAACCTTCTCAAGCACTAATAGCCAGGGTTGCGGAGTCGGAGTCGGAGGGAGTCGGAGGTTTTAGCTGGAGTCGGAGTCGGAGTCGGATTTCTAAATGTACTAGGAGTCGTAGTCGGAGTTGGAGTCGGAATTTTTTATCCGACTCCGACTCCTTAAGTCCAGAATTTTTTTTTTTTTAATGGTTTTCCTGTTTGGTTTTACCAGTTGCACAATTTAGCAGTTTTTATAATGTCTTATTCTTATTTTTTTAGATATATCATATTTTGTACTGTCCTGCAATGCTTCTACTTCATCAAGATATTTTGGTTTATCGGATCACTGCAAATCTTGTCTGGACAGCTTTTTTCGCTTTGGTTGTGACGTCACACATGATCAATGAAAATTCTGTCTTTGAGTGAGATCACTGTGGATAGCAATCAGATTGTAATCCGAAAGTTATCCAGTTCCTGAATGGAATTTGGCAATTTGATTAGTCCAGGATCGATCCGGAATTACAATCTTATCCAAAAAAAATGGGCATAAATCAATTTGTGCTGCCACCATGTGACAACATTGTATATGATTAACTAATCTAAACAAAAATAGCTGATTATGGCTGAAACAGTGTATCCCAGTGATTTTTCTTTTCCTTCATTTTCGGTAGTTTATCACATTTTTCGTTAATAGAAATATGCTAGATTTTTGTTTTTGTTTTTGTTTTTCTTATAAATAAGTTTTAACATTTAAACATTTCCGTTCTCTCATTCTTTATTCTGCATCATGTTCGCTTTTTTTGTTGTTTTGTTTGGTTTTCCGATTTAAAAAAAGTTATATTTAAACAGGGTTATTACGTTCGCATATTCTTTATTTTCCATTTTGTTTTGATTTACCCCCCACCTCTAAACACCCGGGATGCGCTGGGTACCCTCGCTAGTTAAACATAATTCTATGTTATTTATTAGTAAAAATGAATGCCTAAAAATTTTCTGACTTCAATAAATAGCTGATGTTTATAGCCTCAGTGCAGTCAACATAAAAGATCAGAATTTAAATAGTTTATTTTGTTGTAGTTTAGGGTGTTATCGTTTAGAAAAACATAACAATGTTAGAAAATATCGGATTAAAAATTCTTTCATTTTAAACCACTTTCCATGGAATGAGCCGAATATACAACTTTCCCGCGTCTAGGCAAGTTGATTTAAAATCGACCTACCCTAATACTGGTATGTGGAAGAATCTGAAAAACCCTACATATGTATTTATTTACGTTTTTGTAGGTTTACAGAAATTGATTACTGAAATAAAGCAAACAATTTTTACATTTTGAATTAAACATCTTTTTTTTTGACAGATTTACAGAAATACATAATTTTGAAAATTAGTTACAAAACTTGGTGCACACACAAGATAGCTTCAAAACGTAAATCTGCCGTATTTGACCATTTTAACTTAACCAGCGATTTCAAGCATTATGTCAGTGCATAACAACCCGAGACGATGAAGAAACAACTTGTGGTGTTGAAATTAGTGCTTCTGGTGGTGGTACTATCAAAGGCCATGCTCCTACTTGTTCTTCTAACTTAAAAAGACATTTGGAGCGCTGCCATCCTAGCATCTTTAAACTTGTTCAACAGAAAGACAAAGGCTCATATAATACACCAACCACATCTAATGTAAAACTTTGATTACTGAAAAGAACCCTACCACAGCATCTCTGACAAGTTTTTTTGTTAGTGATAAAGTGACAATCTTAATGACTCCAGCTGAATTCAAAAGGAACATCGTTAAGATTATTGTTCTCAACAGCATTCCCTTGAGATTCTTTTCTCGGCCTGAAGTGTTAGCACTGATTTGTGAAGTGGAACGAAAATTAGGAGTGGCTCTAAACAGAGATTCCATAAAGAAATTAATAATTGGTGAATATGAGAGCCAAAAAGAACAGCTAAAGAGAAAACTAAGCAATAATTTTCTATACTTTAAAATGGATGCATGCACACGGCATTGTGTTAATTATTTTGCTGTTTATGTTAGGTATGTCGATGAAGGGAAAAATATGACTAAAACCTTGGCCATTAAAGACACTGAAGCCCAACATCCCAGTAACTTCTTAAAGCAATTGGTAAAAGAAGTGTTGCAAGACTTTGGCATTCAGAAAGACCATGTATTATGCATTGTCACAGATAATGCGTCTAACATGCTGAGTATGGTAAAAAAAAAACTGAATGAAAGTGAAGATTCTAGTGTTACAGAAGAATGTGCAGCAGAAATTCAGGAAGAACAACCTGGGCTAAGTCACAGTAGACAGTCAATTGACTGGGATGACTTAACAGAGAAGCAAGAGGATTTTAATTTCTTTGAAGGGTTTGAGGAGGCACCAAATTCATTGGATGCATTTGGTGATGTAGCAGCCTGCATTTCATAAATTGAACACCAGCATCGCTGTGTTCATACACACCAACTTGCAGTAAACGATGCTCTTAAAGAGTATCATTCCAGTAATCTGATAGCAAAAGTCAGAAGAGTTGCTATTTCAGCAAGAACTCCGAAGATTGATGCCATTCTTAAAAGAAGAGCTGGAAAAGGAGCAAGTAACTCGCTGGGGTAGTACTTACAACATGGTAAAACGGTTTGTTTAATTGAAGCCTATTCTTATCGATATGGCAAACCCAGATGTCAGTTTTTCAGAAGCACAATGGATTCAACTTGAAGACCTGGAAGACCTTCTTAAGCTTCCTTTTCAAGTGACAAAAAAGCTTCAAGAAGAGGACCTAACTCCAGGAATGTTCTTGAAAGAATGAAAAATGTTAGAACATTCCTTATCCAGGCGTGGTGGTTTGCTAGCAGGAATAATGTGCGAGTCAATGCGTCAAAGAGAAATACAACTGCTTCATGATAAAATCCTACTGGCTGGAGTATATGTAGACCCAATGAATAGAGTGTTGTTATCTGACACTCAGAAAGATAAAGCGAAATCGGCACTTTGTGATCTTGCTGTGAGGATTTTAGGCTTAAATTCAAATGCATCTACTGAAGATCCAGACACTATTTCAACCACAGACTCAGAGGGAACCTGCGATGAAGAGGATTTTGAAAAGTTTTTGGATCGAGAAGATCATAAAGCAAGGTCAAAGCGGCGTAAGCTACAGGAAACAGCTAAAACGCTATCTCCAGTGAATAAAGCTTTAGCAAGTTTCAAGCTAGACTTTCATGCTGCATTACAGCAAGTAGAACAACTAGATAGAAAGTCTAAGTTAAATGTTCATGAAGCTATAAAGCAGTACCCTGCGATAGTGAAAGAATCTGCAATGTTGGCAGCAGCACTTCCTCCAACACAAGTGAGTGTTGAACGTTTGTTTTCAGCGCTAAGGCTAATCAGGACAGACCAAAGGGCTGCAATGAAAAAGAATCTCACTTAAGCCATCTTGTTTTTGAGAGTAAATTATTAAATTCTTATTTGCAACTTTCAATTCTATAATTATAAATAAAGCGTATTTTTTATGTTTACAAATAAGACATTTTTATAGATTGATTTTTTTCCTAATATTGTGATAGAAGATTTATGAGAATGGACAAATGCAATA
>NC_136484.1:157664361-157676861 GCF_053919585.1 Euprymna scolopes | reverse complement strand
AGAATTAGACACGAGGTCGGTTTTGAATGTGGGGAAAATCCAGCTCCCTCCAAAAGGATTCTCTGGATAGAAAAAATGCTTCAGTGTAGAAGGATTTCTCCTCCATTGATCGAGATCAGAAAAAGTGAAGTGTATTATCAGAACAGATACTACACCTTGTTCCTAGTCAAAAGGCTAAGAACAAATGTAAATCCACTGTTTGTAAATGTAAATCCAATGTTGTTTGTGTTTATTAGTTTCATTGATTTTACCAAACTTTACCGGAAGTTGCAGACTTCTGCCATAATATAAATAAAGAATAAATACGTTTTATTTTTATGTACGTTCTATTAAAATGGTCTATGATATTGGATTTGCTGTGTATAGCAGATAAGACTGCATAAATCAGTCACTAACATTAATGCATCGTTTTGCTTGAATCTGGAAGAATCGAAATCTGAAACTCGTTTGCTACATGTAATCAGCAATTAACCGATCAATGTAACCATTATTTATTAAGATGTCTATATATTTTTGTCAAATCCCGAAAAATATCTAGAAAAAACAATATTAAGCATATACTGCAGCAAGTTGAAATATAGTTAATTATATTTTACCTTGGTAAATACAGGAAAATGTTCATAGCCCGTTGATTTAGAATAAGTGCCTTATACGAACTTGTTGAATATGATTACATTTGTGCTCATATTTGTATTAGTTCTTATCCTATTAAACCATAAACGTGCATCAAACGGTTATCATGATACTTAGTTTGCTATAACTTATCATAGCAAAGATCCAAACAAAATTGTAGTCAGATCTGTGCAGTAGTTTCTAAAATAAAGAGTAAATGTTGCATTGTTGAGACTAAGCAAAAACAGAGCAGCGAACGGATAAATATCAGCCAGATCGGCCTTGTAGTTTCCGAGAAAAAGTGGAACTGATAAACAAACATGCAAACAGACAGACAGGATAGATAACGGTTATCTCCATCAGTATATGTTCAATTGCATTAACAAAAACTTATAGATTTTAAGTCACTCAGATTTTGTTGCTTTTCACGAATTCTAATATGAATGACCTGCGACGCTGTTGTTCGCAGTTGGGTAATCAAATAATATTGTGTCTTACGTTTTCCTTTTGATATAACGTCCGTTTTTCTTCAAACGAATTTGCGCCATCTGAAAATAGAAATACCATCTACATACGATTTACGCTACAAAATTGACTGTGAAAATTATTATACTATCTCTCACATTCTGAAAATTCTAATATATATATATATATATATATATATATATATATATATATATAAACTTGTCGGTGTGTGTGTTCGTGTGTGTGTGTGTGCGTGTGTGTGTGTGTGTGCGTGCGAAAATATCTACCAAACTCCTCTCTGGATATTTGGTCTACAGAATTGAAATTTTATATTAAGGGTATTTGGACTTGTAGCACACTTTCGATTTGTGTTTTAGATTGTAAAATAGGTGCTAAGGAGTGAAAACTGAAATAAAAACAGCATTCCCCTTGGTTTGGCGTAAGTCAACTATACTTTTTTCTTCGCATGCGATCATCAAAACTTATCGGTTAAAAGACGTTACGTTTTGCAGTTTTTAATACATATGGATATAGGTCACCTGCTAACGGATAATGTTTGATGGCTTTAAGTTTTGGTTTCGATTCTATCTGATGGCATACAAGTAATTTTTTTGCAATATTGAAATCACTAATATATCTTAGGCACGATATAACAATCAATAGAAAATTAACTGTAATAATAAATACGAAATCTGCTTGATATCACAGAACATTTTTAATTAATGTTTATATTAAAAGCCTGCTTTCTCTATTTAAAAATTATAAAAACGGAGTTCATAACATAATCAGGTATAGATATGCGATCGACTACATGTAAATTAAGTAATTTGCATACTCCTTTGAAAAACGAGCAGTAATTAATTGCTTTTTATGGTTTCTTATTGGATAACTTAGTTCATTTCACTATTACACTGAAGACTATTTATATATAATTTCTACATTTTTCATAATTGCGTAGAATTTAAGCACACAGAAGTAGTTACACACACACACACACACACACATATATATATATATATATATATATATATATATATATATATATATATATATATATAAACAGGCTCCTGCGGTCTTTGACAGACTATGGATACTCACGAAGGAGTTCCTGCGCGTGAAATCTTTGTGGCAGGGAGTGCACAATCTCCAACCACACCTCTCCTGAGTCGGCATTGTTAAATACCAGTGGAAAGTGAAGTGTATGTACAAGACGACTGAAAACAAATGCTGAGATAAGCGTAGTGCACATAGAGCGCCTAGAATTCTCAAATAGTCACCCATCTAGTATTAGCTAGGCTCAATGTTGCTGAACTTCGATGATCTGGCGAGAATCGGTGTGGCAACGCGATTATGCCGTATATATATATATATATATATATATATATATATATATATATATATATATATGTGTGTGTGTGTGTGTGTGTGTGTGTGTGTGTGCGAAGAGTCTCTATTAAACCCCTTTCTCAATATAAGAGTTAAAATTTGATGCATAAAGTATGTAGATCTATAGCTCATTTACGAGTTGCTTTTCAGCTGACAAAATTCGTTGATAATGATTCAAAATTGAAAACAAAACATAAGTCGAATAAAACATGGCTCCTGCTGTTACTTTTGCACATGCGCAAAATTAAACATTCATAGATGAAAGTGACTTAATATTTAATCCTACGTATCCATCTGCCGGTAGCCTAAATTATTCTTATCATTACTAATTTATTCTCCTTATTATTAAATTATTCTTATCATTATTAATTTATTCTTCTTATTATTAAATTCTTATTATTATTATTATTAAATTATTCTTATCATTATTAATTTATTATTTTCGTTATTAAATATTCTAATCATTATTAAATTATTCTCATCATTATTAAATTATTCTTATCATTATTAAATTGTTCTTATCATTATTAATTTATTCTTATCATTATTAATTTATCATTTTCATTATTAAATATTCTTATCATTATTAAATTATTCTTATCATTATCAAATTATTCTTATCATTATTAAATTATTCTTATCATTATCAAATTATTCTTATCATTATTAAATATTCTTATCATTATTAAATTATTCTATTCATTATTAAATTATTCTTATCATTATAAAATACTTTTATTATTATTAATTTATTCTCATCATTATTACATTATTCTAATCATTATGAAATTATTCTTAGCATAATTAATTTATTCTCATCATTATAAAATTATTTTTATCATTATTAAATATTTTTATTATTATTACTTTATTCTTATCATTATTAAATTATTCTCATCATTATTATATTATTCTCATCATTATTATATTATTCTCATCATTATTATATTATTCTTATCATTATTAATTTATTCTTATCATTATAACTAATTATTATCATTATAAATTATTCTCATCATTTAAAATTATTCTTATCATAATTAAATTATTCTTATCATTATTAAATTATTCTTATCATTATAAATTTATTCTTATCATTATAAATTTATTCTTATCATTAATAAATTATTCTTCTTATTATTAAATTATTCTCATCATTAAAAATTATTCTCATCATTATTAAATTATTTTATTATGATTAAATTATTCTTATCATTATTAAATATATTTATTATTATTAATTTATTCCTATCATTATTAAATTATTCTTATCATTATTAAATTATTCTTAGCATTATTAATTTATTCTCATCATTATTAAATATTTTTATTATTATTAATTTATTCTCATCATTATTAAATTATTGTTTTATCATTAAATTATTCTTTACATTATTACATTATTCCTGTCATTATTTAATTATTCTCATTATTATTATATTATTCTTATCATTATTAAATTATTCTCATCATTATAAATTATTATTATCATTATAAATGATTCTTATCATTATAAATTATTCTTATCATTATTAAATTATTCTTATCATTATTACTTTATTCTTATCATTATGAATTATTCTTATCATTATTAAATTATTCTTATTATCATTAGATTATTCTAATTATTATTAAATCATTCTTATCATTACTAAATTATTTTTCTTATTATTAAATTATTCTTATCAATAATTAATTATTCTTAGTAATATTAAATTATTCTTATTATTAAATTACTCTTTCCATTATTAAATTATTCTTCTTATTATTAAATTATTCTTATCAATATTTAATTATTCTTAGTAATATTAAATTATTCTTATTATTAAATTACTCTTTCCATTATTAAATTATTCTTATTATTATTAAATTATTCTTATCATTATAAATTATTTTTCTTATTATTAAATTCTTATTATTATTATAAAATTATTCTTATTATTTATTATTCTTATCAAATTATTTCTTTTATTAAATTATTCTTATAATTATCAGATCATTCTTATCATTATTAAATTATTGCCATCATTATTTAATTTTTTCTTATTATTATTAAATTATTTTTATAATTATTAAATTATTCTTATCATTATTAATTTATTCTTCTTATTATTAATTATTCTTATCATTATTAAATTATTCTTATCATTATTAAATTATTCTTATCATTATAAATTATTCTTATCATTATTAAATTATTCTTATCATTATAAATTATTCTCATCATTATTAAATTATTCTTATTAATTTCAATTATTCTTATAATTATTAAATTATTATTATTATTAAATTATGCTTATCATTATTAATTTATTCTTATCATTATTAAATTATTCTTATCATTATAAATAATTCTTATCATTATTAAATTATTCTTATTATTATTAAATATTCTTATTATTATTACTTATTCTTATCATTATTAAATTAATCTTATCATTATTAAATTGTTCTTATCATTATTTAAATTATTCTTATCATTATTGCATTATTCTTATTATTATCAAATTATTCTTATCATTATTTAATTATTCTTATCATTATAAATTCTTCCCATCATTATTAAATTATTCTTATTATTATTAAATTATTCTCATCATTATTAAATTATTCTTATCATTATAAATTATTCTTATCATTATAAATTATTCACATCATTTTTAATTTATTCTCATCATTATTAAATTATTCTTATCATTGTTAAATTATTCCTCTTATTATTAATTATTCTTATCATTATTAAATTATTCTTATCATTATTAATTTATTCTTATCATTTTTAATTTATTCTTCTTATTATTTATTATTATGATGATTTTAAAATTATTCTTATCATTATTAAATTAATCTTATAATTATTAATTTATTCTTCTTATTCTTAATTATTCTCATCATTTTTAAATTATTCTTGTCATTATTAAATTATTCTTATTATTATAAATTTATTCTTCTTATTATAAATTGTTCTCATCATTTTAAAATTATTCTTGGCATTATTAAATTATTCTTATTATTATAAATTTATTCTTATTATAAATTATTCTCATCATTTTTAAATTATTCTTGGCATTAATAAATTATTCTTATCATTATAAATTTATTCTTCTTATTATAAATTATTCTTATCATTTTTAAATTATTCTTGTCATTATTAAATTATTCTTATCATTATAAATTCTTCTTATTATTATAAATTATTCTGATCATTTTTAAATTATTATTATCATTATTAAATTATTCTTATCGTTATATATTATTTTTATTATTATAATTTACTCTTGACATTTCTGAATTTTTAAGATGAGGAATGGTTATCCCAAAGACCCTTTGTGCAGTAGTTAAAGTACTTGAATCAATTGTAAAAGTGATATTCTCCTGAAGGTTGAAGGTTCAATCTTCAGTGTTGGCGAGTGAAAAATACAATTAAAAATTATATAGGACCTCTATCCAGACATGGCTAGGGAACAAGAGCACGCTAACCCCGTTTAGTAAATTAAGGGTTCCACTCGAAATTCTCTTCAAATTCCCGAGTTCGAAAGAAACATTCCCGAGTTCGATAAGATACGACTGAAGAAGGTCGGAGGTTACATCGACTGAAACATTGTGAAAATCATCCTCAAAATAAGACATGCATTCGATAAATCCAAATAATGCGAATAAATTCTTTTCTTAATTATAGATTATTCTTATAATTATAAATTATGTTTTCATTATAAATTATTCATATCATTCTAAATTATTCTAATAATTATAATTTTTTTTTCATTATAAATTATTCTTATCATTAAGTTATTTTTTTAAAATTGACGTGAACACTAGAATATTTCAATTAAAAGTAGAATACCAACAGGTAAAATTATAGAGGAATAAAAGGTTAATCAAATGAGGTACAGTTTGTTTAAACAGTTACATAAAATTAAATTTGAATTTGCAGTTTTTAAAAAAATTTTTTAAAAATGGCTCTTGTGGGCTGCGACGTTGTTTGGCTACGGAATTATATATATATATATATATATATATATATATATATATATATATATATATATATATATATATATATATATATATATATATATATATATATATATATGCCACAGGTAAGAATACTTTTTTTATGACATAAATTGGTTAGCCTAGTTTTCTGGAGGAAAATAAAAACAGTGTCAAAATTATTTTGTTTCTGTGTTTTAAGGGAGATAGTGCTTGATCAACACTGCTGGGGAGCAATGCTGTAATATACTGCTTTGTTTTTAAATCTCCGAAACAGTATTTCATGGTAAACAACTGATTATCTCTTTAGAAACATTGCTACTATTGTTTGTTCACGTAAGTAAACGATTCAGCGATACAGGAAATTAATGGACTTACTGACAAATAACTTTCCGACGAAAGACGGTTTTTAGTGTGTTTTCAATATCAATTTTAATAACACAAATTTTTTACCAGACTAGAACGTCAATACAAATATTGTGATCTCATTTATAAAACTCAGTATGTCTGTTTGTTTATGTATTTGCCTGTCTGTCTCCATTTTTTTTCGAATTGTACCTCTTCTGAGAGGAAAGATTGAAGAATGTCGAAGGGGGGGGGGGAGTAGCTGAAATGATTGCAGTTTTTGTGGGCCGTTTTTTATGAATCTTTACCCGATTAAAATAGTTGCTAATGGGTCAAAATTGAGAAAAAAAATGAGAACTTGGCCAGCGTAAGTGGAATTCTACGCATGTGCAAATATATACACATTTGTACGCAAAACTTAGTTTATCTTTAGCTATTCCTTATTCAGCTAACAATGGCTGATTTGTCTCAGGCTAGAAAGCTAAAAATTTTGTTTCAGTTTCGATTCTAGGTAATGGAACCCAAGTCATAGTTTATTTTGAAATGACGACTATATTTTGGGTAGAATATAATATGTAATTTTGGATAAAGAATTGACTCCATAATAATAAGTACGAAACTTGCAGTAATAGAAATATATCATGTAAGCGTATTAATCCACCAGGCAATGCCGGGCACCACTTGCTAATCTTATATATACCACATAAAATGTAAGCAAACACGATTGTCATATAATCACATTCTGTTTTCATTTGAATCTAAATGTTTTACCGTATTAGCAAGATATATGTAATCTTCAAAATGTATGAGGCATTTCATTTTTTATGAGACAATCATCAGTGCTTCTAAAAATTATGCTAGACGAATAAGAGATATGCTACGAAGATCCCATGGTTTGGGAGATTAGGTGTAAAGAAACAAAAAAGAATAGCTTATATAGTGAAATAAAATATAAAATGATGATGCAATTCAATGTTGTTTTTGTCTCTGTCTAGATCACGTAATCATCACGTTAAAGCAACTACGTGGATTTGCGTATGTTCTCTTATCGAAGGAAAGAAATAAAATTAGTCGAATGGGAATATGAATATGTTCAATTAAGTAAAATAAAGTAACTGAGGGAGAGTTCAAATATATCCTCGAATAAGTCTACTGACTTAACTAAGTATTTCTGTCGCCAAAAAGGTTTCCATAAGAGAATGATTTTGAGAGTAAGCTCAGTATATAATTCTAAAGCAACCCATTTTATACCCATTGGCTGGATTTTCTAGAAGGTGTTGACCAATGAGAAATTCCAAGGTGGAAGACGTGTGAAAACAACGTCAGTTACTCAGTCTAATTTGTGATGGAGCACGTATTAATGAACATATTCCATTATATATATATATATATATATATATATATATATATATATATATATATATATATATATATATATATATAAACTAGCATGGGCGCCCGGCGTTGCCCGGGTCTTTGGATGTATATGTTGAGCAAATAAAAAAGTAGTAGTAGTAGTAGTAGTAGGAAGGCAGGCTCGAACCCGTACCACAAAGGAGGAAAAGAACGGGGTAAAACCTAACGCTTATGCTGTTACGACCACCGCCAAACCGGAAGCGAAATATTTCAAAATTAAGGCTAGATAATCTAAAGGAGAGGATAACTTTCAAAAATATCGACGAAGAAAGTGACCCCCACTCTGTGGAAAAGTGCCTAGTTGAAGGGGAAGATATTAATGTTTTTAGCCAATTTTTCGATATTTGTCGTGTGAAAGGTCGAACTTTAAAACAATACTGATCTTGGTAAAATCCGTCGCCTCTATTGAAAGTTTAAGGCAGACATGCAAACAGACATGCATGCATACATACATTTATATATTGATAACTAAAAATTTTCGACACAAACTGATGAAAAAGCTTGCCATATCTCTGAATACCTTTTATGTAAAATTTCAAATATTTAGACCTGGAATTGTCTGAGTAATTCGAAAGAGACCGCAGAGGTCAAATTTTTAAAAACTTTGACCCCTATTATGACCCCTTAAATGTATTGTTTTGGCTCAAATAAAGTTATTAAGGTAGTTCCATGTCCTATATCTAAAATTTCAAGTGCGTAGACCCAAAATTGCCGGAGGAGTTTGGTAGAGTTCTCGAAAGTCAAATCGTTGAACTTTGACCATTTAATCGCCAAATTTCTGACCAAAAACCGATCACATCGATTTTTCCAAATCTCAGTAACCTGTATATCAAATTTCGAGTCTGTAGACTAAAAATTGACAGAGTTATTGCGTAGGGAAATGTACACAGACACACAGATACACAGATACATAGACACACAGACACAGACACTTTCACTTTTATATATATATATAGATAAATATATATAAACCTGTGTGTGCTTTATTTGAAAGGAAATATTTAACAGTACGCCTTATTATCTATTTCTATATGTCTACAGAAATTTAGATTAACATCAGACCTTTCAGTTTTAAACTAAACAAAAAGCCTAAAACAACCCAATAAAAGAAAATCTATTATATTTTCTCTTTGTTAAGAATTGAAACCGATGGTATCGTTGTTGTTCTGACACACATACACACGCGCATCTCTCTGTCTTTATATATATATATATATATATATATATATATATATATATATATATATATATATATTAGTGTGTGTGTGCGTGCGTATACGTATATATATATATATATATATATATATATATTATTATTATTATTATTATTATTATTATTATTATTATTATGCAAACATTATTGATTACATATGTGCATACATGTTTCAGAGAAATCCCAATTCAAGGATAACACTTCATCAGATCTAGTGTGATGAAGTGTTATCCTGAAACATGTATGCACATATGAAACCAATAATGTTTGTATAATAAACAAACTATATACCAGCTCTATCCTGCATTGAGAACTCTTAAATAATCATGCAAGTTTATATCAAGGAAACCAACCGATACAACCATTATATTCATATATATATATATATATGTGTGTGTGTGTGTGTCTGTGTGTGTGTATGTATGTATGTAACACCAGCGACTAAACTGGTTCCCCCACCAAACTTGTTTGGTGAGAGGGTGGCTAGTCTCCCTGAAGGATTAAAAACAAGACTTTCCAAAGGGCGACTGAACCCTTTTTCGGGATCAACGGCCAACTAGCACCGTGTGTGTTTGTGTGTATGTATGTGTGTGTGTTGGGGTGAAGAGGGCTCCCGTAAGCCGTGGTAAAGGCAACCTTTCTAGGAGGAGCAAATCTCTGATTTAAAAAAAACATAAAGCTGGAGACCAGTACCCGCATTAAGCTGGTCTGCAGTTTAACTTGTTGCTGGCTATCTTGCTCTTGCTTGTTGCTGGATCTCAACATTTTGAACCGAGAGAGAGACTTAGCTGTCGTACAAAGCTAAGACTCTGTAACATCATCTGTGTATAGATACTTTCTCAGGCATTAAAATGGTCCCGTGGCGATGGAAGTCATTTTTGGGCTCATGGACTTTTAAGTGTCTGAGGGAGTGGCACTCGTTTGACAAGACGTTGCAATCATCATGTATATATATATATATATATATATATATATATATATATATATATATATATATATATCTGGGTGGTCATGTACATGTATCCACACGTGAATAGAGAAGTGTAGTAAGTTATTAAATTATATTAATGCCAATTAAGCTACGCATAGTTAGTTTAGCCTGATAGTTCCCTATGACGATGAAATCCGGAGGCTTAATTGATATAAATATTTTATAACAATATATTTATGTGGTTGTATACATATTTTAGCTTAAATCAATTGGAAAACTATTTTAGGATTAGTTGGAAGCATCTATTACCATCTTGAACAAAGAACAGCTAGATATTGTACCTTGAAGTTATTTGACTAAAAGGTAATTCTGTAAACTCACACTCTCACACGCGCGCACGCACGCACACACACACAAACATATATATATATATATATATATATATATATATATATATATATATATATATATATATATATATATATTTCCATCGTACAAGCATACTGCATTTTCTAATGTCTGTGGCCAAATGGAGCGTTTATTAGTTATAATTCCCTTCTTTATCGTAGAAATTGTTTGATGGACCGGAATAGCAACTGAGTATTAGTTGGCTTTGTGGCTGGGTTCGAATCTCCTAACCGGTATGAATTGTCACCCTATATTGTTTATTACATAAGCATGAAACACTAGTGCCTGTAGGTATTAAGGATTGATTATTATAAAAGTGTAATTATGCATATATGTGTGTGTGTGTGTGTGTGTGTGTGTGTGTGTGTGTGTGTGTGTGTGTGTGTGTGTGTGTGTGTGTTGTGACGATTATTCGGAATCGGGAATCAGAAAAATCGGAAGATTTGGGAATATCGGAATCGGAATCGGAAAAATTGATGCCTATTTGTCGATGCAAAAACGATTCTTCTAATTGTCTTTTTTGATGAAACCAAAATAATGCATTTCTGGGAATAACGATAAAATATTAAATATTTATTGATTTCAAAATACCAGTAAATAGATCATCCTCCACAAGTGTATGTTGACGTTTAAGAAAATATCTGCATATTTAACGTGTGTTCTTATGAAAATCGGAGGAAATAACAATCTTATAGTTAAATATTTAGAGATTTCTAAAAAAAAAAAATCGGAATCGGTAATTGTATCGGAACTGCGTATTTAGTACGGAATCGGGAAAAATATTGGAATCATCTCATTATTAATACATATGTGTGTGTGTATGTCAATGTGTGTGTGTATGTCAATGTGTGTGTGTATAAAAAGAGACGTTTGTAAATTCTATTTTAGCTAATTATTTACATAATATAGTTCTTGTTTTAATAAATAGCATTCTATTTGAAATAATTTAATTATACAGTCAAACATTCTATTTAAAATAATTTAATTATACAGTCAAACATTCTATTTAAAATAATTTAATTATAAAGTCAAACATTCTATTTAAAATAATTTAATTATACAGTCAAACATTCTATTTAAAATAATTTAATTATACAGTCAAACAGTCTATTTAAAATAATTTAATTATACAGTCAAACATTCTATTTAAAATAATTTAATTATACAGTCAAACATTCTATTTAAAATCATTTAATTATTTAGTTAAACATTCTACTAAATAATTTAATTATACAGTCAAACATTCTATTTAAAATCATTTAATTATACAGTCAAACATTCTATTTAAAATAATTTAATTATACAGCCAAACATTCTATTTGAAATAATTTAATTATACAGTCAAACATTCTAATTAAAATAATTTAATTATACAGTCAAACATTCTATTTAAAATAATTTAATTATACAGTCAAACATTCTATTTAAAATAATTTAATTATACAGCCAAACATTCTATTTAAAATAATTTAATTATACAGCCAAACATTCTCTTTGAAATAATTTAATTATACAGTCAAACATTCTATTTGAAATAATTTAATTATACGGCTAAACATTCTATTTTAAATAATTCAATTATACAGTTAAACATACTATTTAAAATAATTTAATTATACAGCCAAACATTCTATTTAAAATAATTTAATTATACAGTCAAACATTCTATTTGAAATAATTTAATTATAAAGCCAAACATTCTATTTGAAATAATTTAATTATACAGACAACCAA
>NC_136484.1:157649361-157656861 GCF_053919585.1 Euprymna scolopes | reverse complement strand
CATTAAAAATATGTACAATTAAGTATTGCCTTGAATGCAAATGAGTATTTAATGTCTGCATGCTATTACTGATATAAATCCGATAAACTATTTCTGTGTGTATGCTAATTACATGCAACAAAATGTAATGTCTGTATATATAACTGAATTAAGATTTACTGCAAAATTAATTCATAAAAAACATTTTAAAATATGGATAAGAAAGTGCTACCTTGAAAGTCAATGCCAGTTTAATGCAAGTAAATTATTACTGAAATGAAACCAATAATCTGTTTCAAATGAAGCCTTTTATGTTCAACGGTTAAATAATTTAATATTATTAATAGCGAGTAAAATATACTTACCAGTATATAACCAAACTATAAATATTCTTTTTAATTTTACATTACCTTGTTTGTTTCCAACGTGCGTCTCCAATACCGTTTTCCTCATTGCCAAATCATAGACCAGCTATTGTTTTTTTCTTTTCTCTTTGTCGTTGATTTAATCATTTTTCATTTTCTTTTAAAATATAAATTCATAGTTGTTTTATCGTTCGGTGTTCATTGCTGTCTCGTGTGATAAAGTCTGGGTCAATTGGGAAGCGATCGATTTGTTCTAGCAATAACGCTCATGGAGTTCAGCTCTAGCGCTGATACAACAAAGGCAACACCCAGCCTCTATTATCCGCCCGCAACACACATAATAGAAAACTGAGCCGCAGCGTCGCAAGAGGGCGCTGAATACGAAAAAGTTTGCCCGGTGTGAAAAGCGCGCTTTTTCAATTCGTGCGCAAAAAACACGCACCCGTAACTTTTCATTTCGCGCAATTCTGCGATTTTAAGGCGTTGTCGTTTTTTGTTCATCTTTCTTTATAGGGATGGATGTTGTGATTAAGGGTCGAGGATGACGACTGTAAGGTCGAAACGCACAAACGAAGAAAGACAAAACTTTAAAAAACAAATAAAATAAAATGTTTCAAAAAGAAAACTTTAAAGAACAGGAACCAAATAAAAGCGTAAACACCTTATAAAAAAGAGGAAAAAGGGACACGTTGGGGAGGGCTTATTTTGTAGCAAATTAGTTTCATTAATATACAAAAAGATTGAGTTATAAACAGAAGAGAAGAAAAAAGTTCATAATAAAATAAAATAACAAAATTACACCAAAAAAACGAAACTCAACAAAGACCCAACTCCCACACTGCGGGGAAAAAGGGGCAACGTGTTTTCTTTCTTTCCATAACACAAACCCGAAAAAAGGTGATATTTTCATGTAACAAAGAAGGTGTAAAGTACTTGGTCATCTGGATTTTTTTTTTATTTCTTAAGACTGCCTTGTGTAGGTTGCAAGAAATTATTTCTAATTATAGGGAAAAGCAACAATCACCATCTATAAGAAACAAAACAGCTGCAGAAACTCAACCAAAAAACATAGCCCACTCACTGGGTTCCTCTTTTTTTTTGCTTTGTTATTTTTTATTTTTTTTATTATTTTGTATAAGCTCTCTTCCCCCATTTTCCCTCTCTTTTCTCCTACCTCCTGAAGTCTGTAGGTCGACCCTTTATCTTACCCCCTGTTTTAATATAAATCCTTTATAACATTAAAGATAGAACAATATTTCCTAGACATTAGTCCCCTTTCAGGGCATCGATTGAAGGCAGCTGTTTTTCCACGGAGAGCCTTTTGGTCAATTGACTAATGTTTCTCCGTCTTTTGCTTCTTCCACCCCTAATCGGACAGAAGCTTCTTTTTAAAAGCTCACGTCGTTTCTGTTGAGTCTAAGAACTGCAGCTGCCCTCCGTCAAAAGAAACAAACTTTAAAAAAAGAAAAGAGCGTTGAATATAGATAAATAATCCGAAGCCATGCTTATAATAAAAGATAAAGAATAAAAAAAATTAAAAAACAAAACTAACCGCGACAGAAGGCCAAGCCAAAAGAGAAAATCAACCTGGTCGATCTGAATAACAATATCTAGTCGCGTGTGGGTATAAGGTCCCCAACAACATGTTCACTAAGCAGACGTTCCTAACAGAGTTTAATTACAACTATTACACAACATTGTGATGCAAAATACACGATTGACGTGAATCTTTTGTTGAAGGTTAAACTAAGAGGGCACAATCGGCAACTGAGGCATATTTCCTAAGGTACCGTCTATACACAAAAAAGGAAAACTTGAGGCAGGTGGTTTCAGTTTTTCTTCTTGCAAATGTATACTTTCTGTTAGGTAGCGGGTCTGTTCTTTCGCTGTAGCGGATTTATATGCTTCGTGTAGATTATAATAAAAGGAGTGAAAGAGGGAGAACGAAAGAAAGAAAGGGGGTACAAGAAAATGAGACAGATTGTGAAAGAAAGCGAAATATATATGTAAGCTAAGTATTAGGGATGTTGAAAAAGGAAGAAGTACAGTAAAATACCTTATAAACTTATTTAATAACATTGTTATTAATTATGATTCTTCTATTAGTTATATAGTCTAATTTTTCATATATATATATATATACATATATATATATATATGTTACAGATATATATAATGCATTTATGTGCATGCATAATGCATACGCATACATACATGATTACAAATGTGTGTAAATTAGGACAAGAGTCCAATATAAAGGAATATTGAGACGGTGATGACGTTCATGAAACAGATAGCTTTATATGCAAGGAAAATTAAAATTAGTTAGTATATATTATTAGTATATTATTTAGTATGTGTTTTTTCTCAAAATCAAACTTTTAAAAAATGCAACATGCATTTTACTGCACATCATGAAGAGCAAAATAAACTTTAACTATGCATAGTAACATCTACATCAACTGCATTCAAAGTTCAGTATTGTGTTAGTCCACTTCGCTATATATATATATATATATATATATATATATATATATATATATATATATATATATATATATATACACACACAAACCTATATATATATATATATATATATATATATATATATATATATATATATATATATATATATATATATATATGTAATAAATCTATTTTGGCAAAACTGATTGTTACGTCTATTGATTATTATGAATTGAGTATCATATTTATTCCCTTAACTTCCATAGTCAATAAATTAAAAAGTTGATGCTTAATAAATTTTTTTTTAAAAATACAAAGATGAACAAACTTTTCTCGTGGTTTATAAAAAAAAAAAAGAAAAAAGAAAAATATAAATCAGTTCTTTAAAAGTTTTATTTGAGCTATAATCACTTTCTCTCACTTTTTCTTTCTCTGTCGCTTTAATTTTTTGGCCAACTTGTTTTATTTTCTTTTATTTCTTTTGTAATCAAAGTGAGGGTTTACCAACTTTTCTCTATTCATTTCTCACACGTGTTATATTTTGTTTTATTCACTACATTATTTCTGTTCTTTTATAACTTCTGATTTCTCGCTTATTTCAATCAAACCTACTCCCCACTTTTTTTCTTTTCTCTTTTCCTTCCTTCTCTGGTCGGAATAATAGCAACTTTAACCCTTGAGACTTTTTTGTTTTGGAGTTTTAACAATTCTGCAAGCACAGTGCCACAAGTCCCCAGGGTTGCCCACCTTCATCAAATTAAGGACCAACAACAAAGAATAATTAAAATGAAGAAAAAAGAAAGAAGAAACATAAAAAATATAAATACAGATCAAGTGGTTGCGCACAGATGCATTATGGGTAATGGTAACTAATAATAGACGAAATAAAAAAAGGACGCAGGAAAAAAAAAAAAAACATAAGAAGCACACAAGGAAGTTGTTAAAACCGAGAATTTTTTTTGTGTGTCTGTGTGTGTTTTTTTTTATTTTTTTGTACGTTTTTGGTGTTTGCGAAAAAATAAATTAATAAACAAAAACTAAAAGTTGCGAAGACAACAAAGAGAAATAACGACAAAAGAAAATGGTTGATAGGAGAAAAAAGAAAAAAAGCACAAGTGATAATTTTATTTTTAATGTTACATATATTTTTTTATTTATTTTTACGTAGTGCTGAAATAAAAAATACATGGGAAATACATTAAAAAAATAATGGGAGGAAACGGCAGAAGGTCTTTAAAAAAGGTGGAAATAAAATATAGAAAGAAAATAAAAGAAGGGAAAGAAGAATACATACACACACAAAAAAGACGAAAACCCTAATTTGTTTTATAATTTTCCGATTTTGTGAGGTGGGTTACTTTGAGTACACTTCGTAATTTAGCATTATTTGTAATGAAAGAAGAAAAATTTCCATTATCTTTGTGATTATAAATTTATTTTTTTCCTTACTTTAGCATTTGGCGTCGACATAAAATTTACGATCTTTTCCATAGTTAATAAAACGCGCAAGCGGTCGGCATTAAAAAGTTTAGTTTATTCACGAGAAAGTGCGAGGCGTGAACAAAGAGGCTGGCAGACGAATTTTCGATGGCGAAGCAGTAAAGAACGACAACTACCGGGGACAGAAATTAGGCAAACTTTTCAGCATAAACTTACTCCCCCTTTTTTCTCATTTCAACTTTGAATGGCTGAGGTAGATATTCGCAGCCGTATTTCTTGTAATAAAAACAATGTTTTTTTTATTATTATAATATTACTATACAACTATTAAAAATACTTCTATCAATAATTATAATTATAATTATATTTATAATTATAATAATAATCTAAGCAGTTAACTAAATTTATTATAATTTATTAAATCACATTTCCATTAAACAAGTTGATTATTTTTTTTTTATCTAAGAATAGTTTAAAAATTATTATTATAATTTTTAAATATTAATACTTCCAAAACCATAAAATAGTCAACTAGAATTATTATATTTTTTACCAAAAAAAAATTATTTGTTATATGAACACGATTATAACTCAGAATATTGGACATATCTTATTTATTTTTCACGTATCAATACAACACGGAGATGTATGCATGTATGTATGTATGTATGTATATATGTATTATGTATGTGTTTGTATGTATGTGTGTATGTATGTGTGTGTATTTATGTATCTGTGCGGATATATGAGTGTATACATAAAATTAATAATCATTCAATTTTACATTTAATTAAAATCAATATATTGATAATATATATCAAGAGAAATTAATTTTTTTAACTAACCGTAAGATATATATATATATATATATATATGTATGTGTGTGTGTGTGCGTATAAATATGCATATAAATACATATTCATATATATATACGCATTAGCATACATTATATATATATATATATATATATATATATATATATATATATATATATATATATATATATATATATATATATATATGCTTGCAAGTATAAGAGTGCCAACATGTATGTACATAAATTAATTAATATTTATACAATTTGGGAGTTTATTAAACACAGACACACACAGGCACACACACAGGGACACACACACAGGGACACACACACATATATAAATATATATATATATACATACATATATATATATACATACATACATACATACACACACACACACACACACACATATATATATATATATATATATATATATATATATATATATATATATATATATATGCATGACTTTTTTTTTTAGAATTTTATTCTATTTTATTCATAAAAATTATTTTGTTAACGCCACCTCGACTTCAGTCTGGCGTTTTCCCACTCATAACAAAAAAAAAAAAAACAAAAAAAAAACAGTGCGATAAACCTTTGGCCTTGCTTTACAAACGACCACATGACAGTGAAAAGAAATAAACGTGAAATAACGTTTACATAAGTCAATTGCAAAACGCTGTTCTTTGCGCACTGGACGTGTGCATATCTGTTTGCACCGTCTTTAATGGTGATTCTAGTTCCTTATTTCTTTTGATGTTATTTTTGTTTTTTATTTACTAAATAAAAAAGCAACATTTAAAAGGTTCTATTCTTGTCATTTCATTATGTTATTGCACACGCTCCTGAGATACATGCATTTGTTGCTGTAGCGGAATAATAGCTGTATTCTTTTATGCGCCTTCAAGTAGATATAGTCATTTGAGACGACGCGCGGTTCTATCTGGGCGAACACTTTATATAAATAAATTGTAAGAACAAACAGGAAATGTACGCCTTTTTTTTTTAAATAAATAAATAAATAAAAAACAGAAATTGGGAAGCTAATAAAGTAAGAAATATACGCGGTAAAATATTAAAAAGAAAGATTGAATAGCTTTAACTATTAAAGAACAAAGAATGATCCTATGAGCGGTTATACTCTCCTCTTGATATATTTCGACACCATAACGAAAAATAAATAAACTGCACAATAGCATGAATTATAGACACAATAACAGCGTGAGGAGCATCGCCTTTCTTTAAAATAAAATTAAAAACATGCACTCAAAAATAAATAAAATATAAAATTGAAAATTGAAATAAAAATACCTCTTTTTTCGCATGTACTCACACGCACGCATAGACAACACACACACATACACACGCACACACATCATCATCATCATCATTATCATCATCAAGCCGGGGGCTACGGAGGACCATCTGCAGGGCAATGTTGTATCTGGGTAAGAATAGGTAGTCGATGAGCAATAGAGGCCGTGAGAACGCCTACTTAGAGAAGGTACAGGAAGAAAATATGAAAAGAAAAACTTTGTTGGGAACAAGACGCGATGAAAAGGGCTTTGCGCTTAAGTTGTTTCTGCGCTCATCGGCGTGAGTGTCCGGCTGACCAAAGAAAGAATAAAAAGCCGGACCATAAGTGTCAACGTCACAAACACTCTCACAATTAAATGGGTTTAAGGCTAGCTGGTAACACACATACAACGACATAAAAAACACAATTCATTTTGGCGAAATATCAATAAATTAAACTCAACACATTTATTAAATTGATCCGCGTGTCATATTGATGGAAATCTCATCCAGTATGTTTGATCAATATTCATTATTTGAGATAAATCGTACCTGATTGGCGGAAATATTTAAAAAAAAAAACTTATATAAATACGAATAAATAATAAATCTGATCTATGACCAAATAAAGTATTTTTTTTTTAATTTGCCCTAACTCTGTTATCTTTGTTCGACTTGGTTTCTCAATTCATTGTTTAAGAAGTTTTCTGATGTTTTATATATATATATATATATATATATATATATATATATATATATATATATATATATATATACTGTTTAAGAAGTTTTTTGATATTTTATATATATGTTTTCTAGATACAATACTTTATCATTAAAGCAACACACACACATATATATGTCCTTTAATGATTAAGTATTGTATCTAGAAAACACTTGTTTCCAATTTTAAAGGCACATCAGTGTAGCTATACAACCGATCGGCCGATCGCATGTCTATATATATATATATATATATATATATATATATATATATATATATATATATATATATATATATATATATATATATATATATATATATACGTATGTATATTCATGTCTCTATATATGCATGTATATATATATATATATATATATATATATATATACTTTTACATAAATTATCTT
>NC_136484.1:157644361-157646861 GCF_053919585.1 Euprymna scolopes | reverse complement strand
TTAGAATAAAGAAAAAAATATTTCAAGAAAAGTATATCTATCTATCTATCTATCTATCTATATATATATATATATATATATATATATATATATATACACGCACATATATATATCTGTCTCATTCTGTCTCTGTCTCCCCTCTCTCTCTCTCTCTCTCTCTCTCTCTCTCTCTCTCTCTGTATATATATATATATATATATATATATATATATATATATATATACCCCTATGTTGGGTTGAACATATTGTGAAGTGATATACCAATTACCATTAGCGTATTAAGCGATGTTCTGATATGTAAACAAATTGAACTTAGGTATTTGGGTTTCGATCCTAGCTTCAGGTAGTTGCTTGTCTAGCCGCAGTTATGAGCTGTGATATAGTGAAACATTACTGTATATATATATATAAATATATATATATATATATATATATATGTATATATATATAAATAAATCATTTTAGACGTGTTGGTGTATCTCTATAAATGCTATATGTATTGTCAGACTAGACTACTGATGTCTTAGATACCAATGCCGAACTTATTCAGTTGTACCTTATTAAAAAACATGTTTTTTACAATATAAGATATAAGAGCAATGTTTAATACACTCATGTTAAGAATCATTCATACAATATGTTAACATAAGGAAGTTCTAATTATATATTTTACCTCCTCACAGTTAAAAATTACAACTCAAATAACGTTTATCTTTAGAAAAAAAATTAAAATACTGATGTTTTGTGTGTTTATTAATATTTTGTAGTTATTACTAAACAGTCTAATAACCAGTTATTTCCTTTAATCATAATTGTTAAGTATTCTGTTAAAATCATAGCGTCTAAAAAATTGTTAATATTTATTTATTTATTGAGGAAATAGGATTTTTAATTACTTCTTTTAAAATTCAAGACGCTTCTTAATGAAATATATGATTCTGCTGGTTCTTTGTGTACAAAAAGTTTTACCAAAACAAATAATAATAAAAGACAAATGAAAAAAAAAAGGCATAGCAAAAAGTTATGGGCATCATTTTCGTTTCTTATTTTTTTATTTATTTTTTTTTTGTTACTATTTTTCTTGTAACTTTGTTTTATCACATTTAGTCATTTAACTGCGTGATAAACTTTAAAATGAATATAAAAGCAAAGACAAACTATTGGTTCAAAGTTCGATAAAAAGATGAAACAACAATAAAACGTAAAGAAGGTGAACGCTAGCTCGGAACAACGCCCCCTTTTCCCTGGTCTTGTTTCAGTTCTTTTCTTTTTTTTTTTTCATCGCAAGACTTCCTTACTCTCAGCTGTAGTTGTTCCCGTGGCCTTAAAGATGTTGTTGGGAGTGACCGTACTTGATGGTCATGCACAAAACATCGTATAGAGGGCGCAAGTGATGAAGTTGAAAACAGCTGACAACAAAAAAGCTCTCTAAACGCTGGAGTTAGTTTTGGTCGTCGTTGTGTTTGGCTCCGTCGCCAGGCGTAACAGACGACGCGAGCCGGGTGGTGCGGTTGTTATCATACGGTTCACGCCCACTGCTGCGCATTTCATTGTTGCGCGTTGCTGTAGATGTCAGTTGCGGGCGAGAATAAAAATTAATAAATCATGCAATGCGATAGCTTATGCTGTTTTATATTTTAAAATAAATAGTTTGCAGTAATTTATTTATTTTTTTTAAATTTATAATAAAAATATTAGGATTAAAACGATTTTAGTTTGTACAATGATATATTAACAGTCGGAGTTTGGAAACTTAAAATGGTAAAAAGTCATAAATATTATTAGACATTTTATTAAAACAAAAGAAGCAAAAAAAATCATGAAATGAAATTTATTAACATAATTCAAAAATTTAACTTAATTAAGTCTTGAATTTATCTAGAGTTTTTTTATTTATATCCCTCTTACGGCGAGAAGATTAGACACAAGGGCAGGAAAATGGGATTCAAAAAGTCACAGCCCTAGAGAAAGAGCAGATCGAAAAAAAAATCCTGTTCCGTGGGCATTCCCCGGTAGGAGCGCCTGGGGCGATTAGCCATAGATTTACAAGCGGTTCCTAATCGAATGTACATCCCCGCCAGGGGTGATTACGGCGTTAGTTTTTTGCAGCTCTTGCGGGAGGTGTGACATCCTTCTACATACAGCGTCATCCATCTGGTACTGACCAGGGTCAATGTTGCTTAACTTCGCGGTTATAACAAGAATTAGTGCGTCAATGTGATTATGCCGTATAGAACTTAAAACTGCACGGCACTATAGCTCACATTAATGGTCTGATTTTGGAGCCGAAACAATATCCGCATTATATGTTAATTTGCAATATATAAAAATGAATAATATCACAGACATTTATAAACGAATCTCTTGAATAATTAATAAACATTATTACTCCTAAAGACAAGGTGTTTTCTGAGATGTATAGGCAAACACAAGAGACGTTAATTAAATGTATAAAGTAGAAACCTTCAATAAATGAGAATATTAACGGAATACATTTAAA
>NC_136484.1:157544361-157639361 GCF_053919585.1 Euprymna scolopes | reverse complement strand
TGATGAGACAGTGGGGGATGCATGATGGTGGTGTAGAACTTGTTGATATGCAGCTTCGGCGTTCTTCATTTCCTGTAACGGTTCTTTGTTATATTGTCTTGTGTTATTCCCCACATTCTAGGGGTTTCCTTAATATTTCAGCCGTTTTCTTTATCGTTAGGCGTTGTATTTTTTCTGTTATTCCTCTGATTCCAATTTCTGCCATTCTTTTTTCGAAGTTTTTCGGAATTGTTCCTAGTGCTCCTACTATTATCGGTACTATTTTGATTTTCTTCATCATCCAAATCCCTTTTAACTCTCTGGCTAGCTCTGTGTATTTGCTTCGTTTCTCCTTTTCTTTCATACTCACCCTGTGGTCAGCTGGGACAGCAAAGTCCACGATTTGACAGGATTTTTCTTTCTTGTTAATTATTACGACATCTGGTCTTCTTGCCTGGATGGGGTTGTCCGTCTGTATGTCAATGTCCCATAGGATTTTGTGGTTCTGGTTTTCGAGTGCTGTTGCGGGTTTATGCTTGTACCATTTGTCTGTACGCTCAAAATGCAGTCGTGTGCATAATTCCCAGTGCACCGCCCTCCACATTTGGTCATGCCTGTTTTTGTATTCCTTTTGGGCCAGTTTGCTGCATTCACTTACTATATGGTTTATCGTTTCGTCTCTCTACCCACATAGTCTGCATTTGTTGTTTTCTTGTGTTTTATCGATCCTTGCTTTGATATGGTTGGTTCTTATCGAGTTATCTTGTGCTGCAGTTATTAAAGATTCAATTTCACGGTTTATATGTCCTTTTCGCATCCATGTCCAGGTGTTTTCGTTATTCTCATCTTTTGTCATTGTTATGAATCTTCCGTGGAGTTGTTTTTCTTCCCATTTCTCTTTTCCCGTTTTGTCGATTGTCTCTCTGTTTTCTGCTTTGTTGTTTTTTTCGGTGTCTCTCGCTGCCATAATTATCCTTTCAGTGTTTTGCATTATGTATTTTTCTAGTTCTTTTTTCGTATCCTTCACACAGTCTTCTATACAGATCAGTCCTCTCCCGCCGTCTTTCCTTTTCACGTATAGTCTGTCAGTATCGTCCTTTGGGTGTAATGCATTATGCATGGTCATGGGTTTCCTGGTTTTCTGGTCGAGTTGTTTCAGTTCTTCTTTTGTCCATCCTATAGACGGTCCAGAGTATCTTACTAGCGATACTGCTCATATATTTATAATTTATACCTTTTATTAGGTTTCTACTATATAATTTTGTTTCCAGGAGTTTTCGTGTTCCCCTGAGGTATTCCTTTCTAATTTTCTCTTTCATTTCTGTTGTTCTGTTGGTGTCCGCTTCCAGAATTCCCAAGTATTTATAGTTGTCTTGTTCCCCTAGTGCCCTCATTTCTGTTTGGTTGGGTAGTTCCATGCCTTCTGTCGTTTCCAGTTTTCCCTTTCCTATAACTAGTTGTGCGCACTTCTCCATTCCAAATTCCATCTGGATATCTTGGCTGAAGATTTTGGTAGTGTTGATTAGTGTCTCTAGCTCCTTTTTGGACCTTGCAAATAGTTTCAGATCGTCCATGTACATCAGGTGGTTCATTTATTCCTGTGTATTGGAGAACTTGTATCCAGCTTGGCACTTTCTTGGAATACTGTTCAAGGGCATCATGGCTATGATGAACAGTAGTAGTGATAATGAGTCTCCTTGAAAAATTCATCTTTGTATGTTAATTTCTGTTATGTGTTGTCCATCGGCTGTTAATTCTATTATCCATGCTTGGGGGATTCTGTCGTACGCTTTTTTGTAGTCGATTAATGCCATGGCTAAATTCTTTCTCCTCCTTTTTACCTACTTTAAGATCTTTTGATCTATATATAACAGGTCATGTGTTCCTCTTCTTCCTTTTTGGCATCCTTTCTGCTCCTCGGAGATGAGTCCACGGTTATTCAGGGGGTGGTAGATTTGTTCCCTCAGCTGCGCTGTCAGTATCTTCCACATAGTTGGTAAGCACGTGATTGGCCTATAGTTGCTAGGGACGGTTACTTTCTCCGTGTCCTTCTGTAGCAGTGTGGTTCTGCCTTTTGTCATCCAGTCTGGTACGCTTGCTTCCTGTATACATCTTCTCAGGTTTTGGGCAAGCATTTCGTGTAAGGTTGTGAATTTTTTTAACCAGTATGCATGTATCCCGTGGTGCGCTGGTGCTCTCCAGTTTGCCATTTTTCCTATGGTTTTCATAGGGTTTCCTTGTTGATCTCATTTACTGTTCCTTCTTCTATTTGTTCTAACTCTTCTTTTATGTCTTTCAGCCATTCAGCATTTTTATTGTGACCTCGTCGCTCTTCCCATATTTTACTCCAGTAGAGTTTTGTTTCTGTCGGATTTGGTTGTTCTGTTTTTCTGTTTCCTCCGTTCACATTTTGGTAGAATTGGCTTTCATTAGTTTCAAATGTTTTGTTTTGTTTTCATTGTTCAGATTTATATCTATACCGTCTCAATCTCGCTTCTTTTGCTTTTATTTTTTGGTTTAGTTCTTCATGTTTCTTAGTTAGCCTCTCCCTGTCAGTTACATTTCCAATGTTCTGTTTTCTCCACATTGCTTTCTTCCTCTCGATCTTTTTGGCTTCATTTTTATGTTTGTGTATTTGGGTTTCTAGTCTTATTTCCCATCCAGGTTTTGTCGGTCCGCTTGTCCCCGGTTGTTTTTGTGATTTGAGATTCATACTTACCATTTTGGCGCCCGCGTAAATTAGGTTGTTTAAGTCTGTGATTGTATTTGTTGGGATATGTGGGAGGAGTTTGTTAACCTTCGCTGGTTTTGTTTTTAGTTTCTTCTGTCCTTGGTTCCTTAACGATGGGAGCTTTGTTTTTTCCTCGTTCATCATCTGTATTATTTTATTTACTTCATTTGCTTCATTCTCTGCTAGTTCTGTTTCATTGTTCTCGGTTTCCACGTTTGTGGACTTCGTTCTTTGTTGGTCGTCGGCCTTTGGCGTTTTTACTTGTTTGGCTTCAACATGTGGGGTTGTTCTACGTGCGGTTCCGTTGGGGGATGCTTCTTGTTCAGTTTCATCATTTATTTTTCGCTGGATTTTTGTTAGTTCTAGTTTAGAGAGCCAACCTTTCTTTAGTATTAGTCTTGCTTGGTCCGCAATTCTTTGTTCTCTCGTATGGAAGTCACTGGATAGGTCCCATCGTTCTTTCATTCGTTTCCGATAACCTCCATATCTATATTTAGGATGACTTCTATAGTAGCATTCCATTAAGAGTCTATTCTCTTTTGTTGACCATTTCTTTCTTCGGATTTTTTCCTTTTGATGGTTATCATGGCTGTGTTGTCTTTGCTCGGTATGTTTTTGTTCTCTGAAATTAGAGGTTATACTTACCTATCCAGCGTCCATGTTATTTGAGTTTTTGAAATTAGAAAGTTGGCCAACATTCACAGGATGACGAACGAGTCCCCCATGCTGGCTACCGAAGGAGCACCTGCCGATCATGACACCCAGATCTTTCTTCTGTGTCCCACAGTTTGGATTATTTGTAATTGACATTTTTCATATTTTGGTGTTTGTGGCAACACCGGGCCCAGAGTTGTTTTACCTGTGGTTCTGCTGCAGGGATTGTGTAACGCTCCCATGTATACAGGAGGTATCGTGCACTATCACACGTACATATGGGACATGAACAAAAAATATATATAAAAACAAATAAAGACAAATAAAGAAAAAAATCAAGAAAAATGAAAAAAAAAGTGAAAAAAAAAAATTAAAAATAAACAAATAAAAATAAATTAAATTAAAATTTGAAAAATAAAAATAAAAAATTAAGGAAAGAGGTTCAAAGGACTTATTAATATTTACTTTATAAGTCCGCAATTGTAATTCGAAATTAGAGATATTTGAAGATAGATTCCCCTCCCATACTTACAAGTGTATTTGTATGGTGGGTTCATCGTAATACCGTTAGATATAGTTACCGATTTTTCCCCCTTCGTTTCTTCTTTCTTGGGCCGGGAAGGGGATATTTTAGGTGCATTTGCATTTAACCACTGACTGGAATTAATATTATATTTGGCAGAGATTGAGTCAAAATAAAGAATTTTAATAAATCGACAATTTAGCACCAAAAAAAAAATACCGGTGGGGAAATACTCTCTTGGCAGGATATTTTCCCCCAAACATGTCAACTCAAAAGACGAGAAAACCTTACAGAAGCGGGGATTGGTTTGACTTCTTTGTCAGTGAGAAAATAAAACAAAAATACAGTAAAAACAGGGATATGTTACTATAATTTGTAGTTTAAAAGGTATTAAAAATTTTTCTACTTATCTGACACGTATCCAACGAGTTGAAGACTTCCATTTATTGAACACGCTTGCCGGGGGTGTCTGTGCTGCTACATGCGGAAGTTGAACCAATGTGGCAGTAGTGTACTAAGGGCCCCGTTTATACTTAAAGATTACTGATAGTCCTAACTTTTTATTTTATGTTTTATTTATTTTTTTTTCCACCTTCCTTTCTTCTTTCTTGGGCCGTGGGGGGGTTATTTCAGTACATCTGCATTTAACCACTGACTCGAATAATATTATATTTGGCAGAGATTATTATTATTATTATTATTATTGTTGGTCCACAAGGAGCTTTCACACATGTCATCAAAGATCTTCCATTGAAAACAGGTAATGTTTTCTGGAAGCTGAGTGACAACAAGTCTTCCCAGACGTCCAGCACTTTCCACATCCTTCGATAGCATTTGCAAATAAATTTGCGTTATCGAAACAACCTCTCACCATTGGTCTACACTGGAATTTGAGTGGCACTAAGCCTACCCAAGGGCCCAGATCTCTCCGCGGTTGTCCAGCGGAGGTCTGGTCAGTGCCCTCTCCTTGGTCTTTCCAGCCTCCTTGATTCTTCTCGGCTTTTTGGGGGGTGGGGGATGATGGGGCAATAGGAGGGGATGCATGATGCAGATGTAGAATTTGTAGGTGTCAGTGTTCTCCGTTCCCTGTAACGATTCGTCATGATTTGCCACTGCAGCAGTTTGTCTGGCTCATGCATGTGGTTCATGTGTATTAATCTCCACATTCAAAGGTTTCCTTAATATTTCAGCTGTTTTCATTATCGTTAGTCGTTGTATCTTTGCAACCATTCCTCTCATTCCAATTTCTCCCATCTTTTTTCATAGTTTTTCGGAATTGTTCCAAGTGCTCCTACTATTATAGGTATTATTTTGATTTTCTTTGCCATCCAAATCCCTTTTAACTCTCTGGCAAGCTCTGGGTATTTACTTCATCCCTCTTTTTCTTTTATATTCACCGTGTAGTCAGCTGAGACAGAAAATCTACGATTTGACAGGATTTTTCATTCTTGTTAATTATTACGACACCTGGTCTTCATTCTTGGATGGGTTTATTCGTCTGTATGTCCATGTTCCATAGGATTTGGGGGTTCTTGTTTTCGAGTACTGTTGCGGCTTATTATTATTATTATTATTATTATTATTATTATTATTATTACATGCATAACGCCGCATTATCTTAATACTTAGTTATTACTATTTATTTATATTATTAGTGGTAGTAGCAGCAGTGGTAGTAGTAGCAGTGGTAGTAGCAACAGTGGTATTAGTAGTATTGAATTTGTAATTTTATTAGTGCTATTATTGAACGAAATATCACATCATAATTTTATTGCTGTTGTTATTACTATTATTATTAATGCACATGACTTTGATACAGTGGTAACGTCACCAACTTTGAAATTTACAGTCTTGCTTTTGGTTTCGATTCTAGATAATGGCTAGATATTTTTTAATTCTTTGAAATCATGAATCTATAATAATATATGCGAAAGAAGTTTAAAATCTATCCTAAAATATGTTACTTTTTAAAGATTTTCAAGTAGACTTAAATTTTTGGTCAGAAGTATATATATATATATATATATATATATATATATATAAATCAGTGGTGCTCTAAAAGTAATGTAACCTAATTGACCTAAGGGAGCGTTTTGCTCCCCATTCGGGTGCTGAAGGAGACCGCATAACTATATTAAGATTACTTTCATAGATCCCGGGTTACAGCGGATATCCCAAGACTTGAATTGAGATATATAGATATATATATTTTAGTTCATTATCAAAATAGGTATATTTTGCTTTATTATTTGAAACTCAGAGATATATTTGTTATTCGAAAAATAAACGATAGGAAACATTAGAACAATGGCGTTGACATTGTCTGGTCTGGCGAACTAGTACCAGGAGTTCTGAATGGCAGGATTTGACCCTTGGGATCATGGGAATTAAGTGTTGATTTTGCTCCCAGATTGCAAAGCTAGTGATATGGCTGAATTGCACACCCGCAAATTTGGTTTCCCCAAATGCATGTCGTAATTTTATTGGTTTGCGGAATTTTCCACCCGAACACACACGCACCACTATATAATACTAATGTCGCTCGAAATTAACCAGTTTTTGCGCGAAATTCGAAGTAACAACAACCGCTCCCTGAAGACGTGACCAACACACCCCTCTTCCGACCTGTCTGAGTGCCGTCTCCGAAGGGAAGAGAGATCTGAGACTTTTAAAACTTGCTAAGAATTAAACAATATTTGTGAAAATTCTGTAAATATATTTTTTTGTGAATTTAAGTTTAGTAGAGTAAAATTTCTATTGTTTGTTTTCCTTTCTAGCATATGCGGCTTCGATATTAGCTTGCAGCATACCAGGATTCAATGTGACGATCTCTCGAAGAACCAGACGACACGAGTTGAAGTTTTCGAAGACGATCAGGGGTCCTTATGTAACTTCACCAGAGAGGGTGTTACAGTAATGCCTTCTAATGATTTTAATTTCGCTCGAATTGATCAGAAGGAATGCAATTTTAATGTTTATGATAATAAAACTTATGCATTCGTGGGCTGAGAGTTTCATATCTTTATCGCAGATATTGACGATGGAAGACTCTAAGAAAGTAACATAGATGATCACTCCAGATATAAGATCTTTTTTGAGCGACCCTTGTAACAAAGCTTATGTTAGTCTCCTATTTTAGCTCTCGAGTACAAGTCAGTTCTTCCGGTTTATAAAAGAATGGGATGTCATCAAAGAGAGGGCTAATGATTTTATATGCGGGCGGGGTAAGGATTTGAGCCTTAATATTAAGTCGGGAAATTATCATTTTTAGTTTAAACTAGATATCATTGTAATATATAGTAGCACTATGATTTTGATGTGTTTATCAATATAGGTTCCCTAGGAATGTAGTGTTAAATAATATAATATATTACTTGTTCTTGTAAGAATATTGGTATTTTCGTCAAGTGCGTATAAAATTGTTCTAATTTGCTGTTGGTAAACTGATAGTTGACCTTCGAACATGATTTACAAAAAAGTTACACACCTAAAAAAGACATAACAAAAGTGTGATGTTCAGATAACTAAATATTATAACATCCATGATACCCAACAGAACTCCATCATATGTACTCTAAAAAATTATTGTGCTTTCAAGTCTGTCATTGGGTATCTATTACTAATACGTAATTACCGGTACTTCAAATAATGTTGGAACTACGTAAAGTAATAATAACTGACTAATTGGTGGAATTGTTTATACTTTGACATAAATGATACTTGAAATGATATTCAAATCTAGTGGGTATACATTGTACGACTACTACAACTATAGTATATTACAATAGTGTAGATCGATCTCGATGACAGTTTTCTTAGGACATATAAAGTCAGCACCTGGACTTGGGAAATTAACTTACCACCCTAAAAATATGATCATATTATTTAATAACGACATTCAAGGAATAGCAAAGTGGCTTATATTCTTTCAGAACCCGTTAACTCCACCCATAAATAGTAAGTGGTTGGCGGTAGGAAGTTTAGGTTCTGACTTTATATTTCACTAGCAGTTCGGCCCGGCTTTGTTGGGACCTATGTACTGTTCATAACTTGTCCTACGTGTGAATACACTTTATGCAAGATTTCAAATGTTTAGAAAAAAATTGAGTAATTTCGTAGAGACCGCAGAGGTCAATTTTGTTTTAACTTTGACCCCAATTTTGACCCGTTAACATTTATTATTTTTGTCTCAAATCAAAATACTACGTTGTATCCATGTCAAAGTTACGTACATCCAAATTTTCAAGTGTTTAGACTAAAATTGGCGAAGGAATTTGGTAGAATCTACAAAGGTCAACTCTTTCAACGTTAACTTTTTGGCAGCCAAATTTTCGCCCCAAAGCTGATTAACATGCTTGCCGCAGGTCTGAATACCCGTTATGGATAAATTTCAAATGTTTAGACTCAAAATTCGACCCAAAATTCGACCCCTTAACATTTATTTTGTTTTTTGGGGGGGGCTCAAATTAAATAAAAATGTTTGATCCATGTCCAAGTAAAGTACATCTAAAATTTCAAGTGTTTAGACCCAAAATTGGCGGAGGTGTTTGGTAGAGTTTTCAAAGGTCAAATCGTTGAACTCTCCCTTGTGAGCCAAATTTCTGGCAGGAAAGCGATTTAAAAGATTTTCTCAAATCTCAACAAATCATTATGTAAAATCTCGAGTCTCTAGACTTATTTGCTAGGGAAATGTACACAGACAAACACACACACACAAACATTTTCACTTTTTATAGATATATAGATAAGGAAAGTGTCATCGAGATCAAACTTACCACAAAAAATAAAGATTAACACATTTTTCTGGTATACTTACATGCAGATAAAGTAAAATTTTGTGATGCCCAGAACATATAAATTAGCGGGGTTTTTTACGAGGAAAAGCGATGCAGTTAATTTGTATTAATCTAAGCATAAATATGTTCAAGGATTATCTAGTGTTGAAGATGTCAATATAGAACAGGCTTGTCTATGTAAATATATTTTTGAAAGAACGGAAATTCTTCTTCATGTTAAGGAATACTAAAAATACGTTTGTTTTGCAATGTCATAAATTTAATATACCTGGCACAATTTCCAACAAAGCTATTTATTGTTGCTTGTTTTCCTAGTAAAAAAAGATTGGTTCTAAAAATAAACAAGACGCGTGAGATTTCTTTTCTTCGTTTGTTCACGATGTCGCCGCATAAGAACATGAAATTCTTGAAATGTTCGATACAACTGCACTGTATTTTGAATAAAAAGTATTTCTGATGCCGAATACAATAAATCATTGATACTAATTATAACACTCAAGCTTAAGCCTACTTCTTTTCTGTAAGAACTAAAGCAAAAGTCCAAATAAATTACGATTAAAAAATGGAAATGTTTTTCAAATGTATTTGTTACATGAACATCCGTATCTTTTCAAAATATGTCAGTCTTTCCTTCAAGAAGAAAAAAGTAAAGCTTCTTTTTTCTTCATAAGACTGACGATATTTTGATTGCTAAGCGTATCACCTATGTATGCTAAACAGTTAACATTTTCAATCCAGTTAAGACTGTATTCGTTAATGCACTTGTGTTGGGTGGAATGTTTCCTAATGATATTTTGTATTTCTAAGAAATACCTGGTTTTTGTGCTGTATCTCGAGGTCTTTAAACCGTTATACACTCGTGTCCTTGTAATGAACCTATGTCCGCTTTGTTGGATTCACTCTGACGTCGATGATAATATAAATGCTTTTAAAAGGCAATCACATAAAAATAAGAGAACAATAAACAATTGTATGCGCAAAAAAACACACCAGAAAGGAATAAATAACCGCGCACGCGCGTGTGTGTGAGCGATAAAGATAAGCGAAAAAAATACATGGACTAACAATCTGCTTTGTAATCCTCATTAATAAAATCACTCTGGGCTCATCTTTCTTCGTTGAAATTTCACCAGGCAAGAAATCAAATAGTTTTATTGACTTTCGTTAATATTGAAACTATCATCAACACTCTTCCAGCATGTGCCTTATGTAACATTTGTACCAGGCTTGGGATGAATACTAGTCTAACCGCACTTAAGTGCTGTGATAAAGCGAAACTGTCTACCGTTGTAACAGAATCCTTCGCTGTAAAGTGTAACTTGATGTATCCGCGTCATGTGGGCATATCTTATTGTCCTGGCATCTCATAAATAATGATAGTAGTAGTTTTTTCATTATCCGACTTTATTATTTTTTTCTTTTTTCAGACTCTTTCTTGTTCATTTCTAAAATAGAAGATGATTTAAATTCATTTCTCTCTCCTTTTTAGTAATAGTCATTGATTTTTGATTTATTGTTTTTGTTTTAAATGTTTTCCACGAAAATCACATTTATTTAGGATTTTCGCAACCTTCTCATGTCGCTCTAGAAAGAATTCAAACTACAAAAATATCGGGGAAACCAATGCCAACAATAGAATTTGTCGAAGTGCATACAGAAAACTTATATTTTACAGATTTATTCCATTCGATAGAACTGTAGCAATTGAGACTCTTCTTCGGGGTTTTTACCGCTGTTTAAGGAGCTATCAATGAGCTATTGTATAGTTAGCTTGTGGCATTGGGAAATGACTCATAAAGTGTTTCATTTTGTCTGGTCATAGAGAAGACCTCCGATAGCGTTACCGCGTGTGATATGGTCAAATCTGCCTTAATGGAGGATTTAATCAATGTATCAATGAAAAATTCAGTTACACTTGTACATGTGGATCTACTCTAAACTTAGCTTCCTTATTAACTCGCTTTATCTAGGTTGTTAAATGCCAGTCGCTTTATCTAGGTTGTTAAATGCGTGAATACTTCACCTCAATCCGGCTTTATTTTTTATGAAAGCTCCAGCTCGCTTTACTCTATTGCTAAATGATCGGGGATTTATTTCCTGGTGCTGGTGTGATATTCATCGAGATATTCCACGATCCATTGCAATGCTAAATCGTTTGCAACCATGTATGCAAGATATACTAGTCCTGCATCTTAGCTTGTAGAAGCGCTTTTTTTCAGAGCTGCTACAGAAGGCTTTTAATCGGACGGTTTCCAACTAAAATAATACTATCTTTGATCCACATGAGAGGACTTTATTTCATGGTGTTGCGTTGGCGTTAGACATTTTGCTTATTTGCCAGTAGTAGACGTTTTAACAAATAAGTTTTGTTTATCAATAGTTTTTATAATCATAATTAAATAACAAAAATATTATCATGGATTATTTTAAGCAATAAATTTTTACAAGGTTAAAAAGAGCAGAGGAAATTGTAACAGATTTCTGGAGTTTTTGTTTTCTGTAAATGCTTGTGTGAATCGTTCAAGATGAATGTTGCTGCCCTTTGAATGTGGAGATCATTTAGATAATTTCATGGGTTGTTCCTGTGGTGGACGTGTCGTGAAAGTTTTTTTCTGGATGCTCCACAGATATCTGTGGCACAAAATATGATTATAGCTGGGTAATAATTTTGTGTATTTCTCCAATGAGTCAAATACGTTTCAACAACGGACCAAGGAATAAATAAGACGATGTTTAAGAACACATCATAATAGTATTTATAGAAAATATTGAGCCTAGCAATATCATGTCTGTTAGAAAGACACTCTAGTGAAGAAAGCTGTAAGCAACCGAATTATAGATAATCTATTGAATTTTATCATGACTTCTCAAATAGAACAAAGACTCACAAGTCTGTATAAGGCTACTGTACTTTATGCACACTCTGATAGTTGACGTGTAGATAACTTCATATGTAAGAAAATAATTAACTAAATTAAATAGAATAACTCCAGAAATCCTTACCTCAAATTTCGAAACTCCATCTTTGTTTTTCTTTAATCACTTTAAATATTTACTTGAAATTTTGAAAGGAAATAAAGTAATAGTTTGTATCTGTTGTTTGTGGATTTCGAGCGCAAATTCACAGCGCATGGTCGCTTAGGTTTCTAATCTTGTTACACTGCGCGAATTAACGTGGGGATTTTTTTTTTACTTTAGGCGAGATACTGGTCAGGCATAAACTGTGTTTAATTTAACGTATTTGTCGCAGTTTTCCTCGGAGAAATTACCCGAGGATCGGTCCAAAAGTGATGCATCCTATTTCTTTACTAAAATAAAGTTGAAGAGCTACACATACGGTGTTGGTACTATAAAAACGAGTGACCTTTAGTGCTCTAGAATTTATTTTTTCTACATAGTTACCACCATTCTTAATGTACTTTTGTAAGCGATGGGGTAGCGCTTGCGCATAGAAGTCAGAAGCGCGCTTTGCTACTCCCATTTCGGAAATCGACGGATCACTCTCTTAATTCTGCTAACATAAAGTGCATCATCTTCGTAAATGGTCAACACGCGCCGGTGAATGGTTATTGGTTCAATTTTATCTGCATGAAGGAATTCAATGACGCATCTCTACTTTTAACGCACACCCATGACAAGGATCGCTTTTTTATAATTTCACACCGTCAATATCTGCAACAGAGAGATAAAACTTTCATAGCCATGAATAGATAATTTCATTCAGCATAGGAGCACAATTTGCATTCTCATCGAATTCATTCGGTGTGGAAAAATAGGAAGCATTATTGGTGGAATGGTCCTCGAATATCAATTATTCCAATGAAAAAGTAAAACAAAAAGCAACCCGTTAATTAATTTTGCTAAAAAAAAAAACGAAATAATGTAAAATATAGATTTACCAGCATTGGTTGAAACCTACGAGTTTACACTATTAAAACACTAGTACTAGACTTTAATCCATCACATCAATACTCCCATTACCAATCATAATAAACTATATCTCTTTTAAGCATTGTTATTATCTAAAACACCCCATCTACAAAATACACACGTAAAATAAACTCGTCTCCCATTTTACGTATACCCCCTCAATACCTACAACACTTATACACATAGATTGAATTGACCAACTTCTTTCAATCAAACTACGCCATATCCCCCTGAGAATTTAAGCACATACATTATCCACATACATACAACCTACTATGACAAATATCCTATATAGATATATTCATTACATATTACAAACTACACTCATCCTATATCACAGAAACAACTTGAAGCTCCACCAAACAGCCTTAATGATCTATTTCGCTCCTAATGATGATATCGTTAGACGTCGCATCCCTATCATGTAACTTGGCACCTCCTCCACTCTCCCTCCCGTTGAGAAGCATTCCTACTTACCCAGAACCCCTAAATAAATTTGCACCCTATTGAATAAATGAATAAATCTCTATATATAATTATATATACTTTTTATACCTTCATTATTCTTTCTTGTTTACTACTACTACTACTACTACTACTACTCTCTCTCTCTCTCTCTATATATATATATATATATATATATATATATATATATATATATATATATATATATATATATATTAAAAGGGATAACCAGTACTTCCTGGGTTCAAATATAGCGTAGAATCATACCCAAAGTATATATATTTCAACCACTAAGCCTTTGATGTACAGATTAGCTTATAAATAGAAAACAGTAAATATGTAACAGGTGGAAATATGGCCGTAAAATCACTTAAAAAGGCGAACATATTCCTCTTTTATATCTATAGAGAAACGTTACATATAACATACTTATATTTAATACGCATCGTTTGTCTTTTTATTAAGTGACATTTATGGTAACACACTTTCTCATGTATTTTATGTAGAAGCCCAACTGTACAATTTGCATAATAGGTAAGTCGTCTTTAATAACACCCGAAATTATATGATTATGTCTCCTGTAAAATGTAGGAGAAGAACATGTAACTCACTTTAAAATTTCCAGACAAATTGTACACGTATATTAACCTTTATATTTATCAAACAACATTCTGGTCTATTGTATAATAAACAAACAATCAAACACATGAATGTCATTTTTATTGTATGTAGATATCTGTATGAATAAAGAAATATACGAATATATAAACACAGATATTTACATATATACCTTGCGTTTCCTACTTTATTAGAGACCACATTATGTTATAGAATAGATATATTATTTCGTAAACATTATATACTGTATAATATACGTAATATATATTATTTTATAATGCGAATAATTTAATGGATATACACAGATATAGAAATATACATTTATATGTGTATATATGCGCATTATTTTATAGCGTATTATATATATATATATATATATATATATATATATATATATATATATATATACGAATACTTTTTAAATATAGAGTATAGTTATTTTTATCATTTTTTTTTTATTTAGATGAGGATTAGTTATTCGTATTATTTGGTTACTTTATAGCAGTGTTCTCTTTCATAACATTCCGGCCCATGTAACGTCCGACCTTCATTAGGCGTAGCTTGTCGAATTTATGAATCTTTCTGAATCTGAACAGAATACGGACGGTAGCATGCTACCGTTCCGTCAGCCATTATGTCTTTAGTAATTCGCATCTGTATTTTCGATCGGTCACACTAAGGATCGAACCTTAAACGTGCAGAAAAATGACACTTTTACAACTGAGTCTTAATCCTATTATTATTTCTAAGTGGAAATATAACTATTTATTACTAAATATTATTGCTATATATATATATATATATATATATATATATATATATATATATATATATATATATATATACACACACATTATTATTATTATTATTATTATTATTATTATTATTACTTTGTATATTTATATATCTCCTATATAATACTTTGAGTGCAGAAATTACCCTCGGGGCCTCTGTAGGGTTGCAATAACAGATGTGCATACTAATTCATTACGTCTATGCTATTAGTCACTATCTTATGTAATTTTCGAATATAAATTTAGACACATTAAGTTGTTATAATAAAATGCTACATTGTATGAAAGACCAACACTATCAAAATTGACAATTTTATAAGTTCCAAATCTCAGCGACTAGTGATCAGAATTTAACCAATGAACGATCATTGGAAAGGTACTGGCCTATAGTGTGTAGTTGGCTACGTGACATTTTCCCTTAATCTGCCACATTAAGGAGATCATTTATCATCCAGAGCCTATTTTTAGCATTTTTCACAGTCATAAAATGTTTCAATCATAGCCATTTGGTTTCCTAGTTTTGCATATGAATTACAAAATATCTAATATTTCCCAAAATCATTCGGTCTTGATGGAGGAGATACTAAAACTTGCTGCTATGGTTTCAAATAATCTGAAATAACAGCAACGGAGACTTTATGCAAAATATTTATTATATGTTATATCTCCCCTCTTTGGTTTTCATGCATAAAGTAAATTTCACAGTGTAAAAGATTATTTGATACTGAAGATATTTATAATCGTACGCTATTTTCAAAAGTGGAGAGATTTAACATATGAGAAATATTTAGAATTAAGTCCCTTCTTGGTGTTATTTCAGATTTTTTGAAACCATAGCAGAAAGTTTTAGTCTCCCCTCCATGAAAGCCACACACACACACACACACACACACACACACACACACACACACACACACACACACACACACACACACACACACACATATATATAATATAATTTTATATATAAATAAGAAACTAGAATGTATATATTATCTTATTTAATTTACCTCTCACATTACATATGTGAGCTAGTGCGTATGTATACGTGCACGTTTATTTATGTATGTTTGGTTTTCTATGGAAGTGAAGACGCATATAATGCTAACTGATAAGAACGTGGGTGAGGAACGTATCGACAAACTCACGGCACGCGTAATTTATGATGCGTATGATTTAGTCTTCCCACTGAATTCATAAAAAAAGAGTTACTGTGACGTACAGACGTCAAGAGAAAAGCCATCATCAGTTTTTTTTTTCGCTCCAGTGACATACATCTGACATAGAGGTTCCGAAGGGTATCAATAGCGTGAGATTTTTATAGTTCATTTATGTTGATTTTGGACACGTTATTTACATATGAGAATTGTGGTATATATATATATATATATATATATATAATATATATATATATATAATATATAATAATTCATATATATATATATATATATATAAACCCAGTGCATCGCTTTATTGCAGGTCAATATTTTTTTTAATTTTGAAATCGTTATGAATTGGTACACTGAGACAGCATAACGAAGTGCCTTATTTCCATGATTTTTGTGGAATTTAAACAAATATTTTGAAAGTTATGCTAATTCTTCTATTTTCTGATATTTGTTAGTGTATATCACTTTATTGCAAGTATCTAAAATGTATATTTTCGGTAATAAAACAATATTCTAACCCCACATTTCTATTTATATGAAATAAAGAACACATCTAGTAGCAATATTAACAAAAAACAAGAACGAATTTCACATTATTTTGTTTAAGGAAATATTTATTTATCATCGTAATTCCCATGCTTCAAAATCATTTTGAATAACCTGTTGTCAACTGATGATTTCACTCAGCAGAGTTGAGATGGTCTGATGCTATAGGAACCTTCCAAAATCTTCCAAAATCTTCCTCCAAAATTCATCTTTCGCCAAAAATTGAACACCTCCTTCGCAAACTTTCATTTTTATTAATGACCAGAGGTGCTCAATTAAGTTTATAAATGTAATCACATTTTCTCCACTAATGCCGAATAACTTAATGTAGGATGACGTACCCTTGGCTGAGTGGGGGGGGAGGGGGGCACGTCGTGCATAAAAATCAACTGTAAAAATCAACTGTGACGCGCTAATGGATGGTCATTAAGCCATTGCGACAAATATTTAAAGATAAAATATAAGAATGGCGTATCAGTTTGACATTTTCTTGGACTCGAAATAGTCCAATTAGTTTATCGCAAATTATTCCAGCCTAAAACATGACACCTCCACCTCCTTGTTGACGACGGAATCGATGAGGGTTAGAAAATCTAAAAAGACTCTAAATTTTGGCCCACCCATCTGGTTCATCAAGAGTTGCTCTGGCCTCATCGGCGCAAAAACATCTTGAAAGCTAGTTTTCATGTATTGTTGAGCTCAGGCCAAACGTTTTTCCTTATGAGTTTGGTTTAAAACAGGTCTTGCGATGGGTTTAATTCTTCTTCTAATTTCGTTTGAAACGTTGCAGCGCGTCTTTCTGGACAAAGAAGGTATTTCAGCCTTGTCTGATACAGCAGCACTGTTGCTGCCCGACTGCTTGATAAGTTGACGGCGAATTTTTCTAACATTATGAGCAGAAACTGATTTTCTTGTTTTTGACCTTCCTTGGTTTGATGTTTGGATTTGCAACACATTAAGACAATGTTCTTCATTCTCTTCCAATCTTCTTGGCGAGATCCACGAGAGATAAACCTTCTGCAAGGTCTGCAACAGCACGTCTCCTTTCGCTAACTAACAATCAACCCTTACGAGGCATTTTGTGAGACACATTTATAATTACCAAAAAAAGTGATACACATTTATAATTACCAAATAATTTAAAAATATTTTTTTTTAATTCCACAAAAAAACAGGGATATATATATATATATATATATATATATATATATATATATTTATTATGCTCTTCCAGTGTACTAGATTTAACATTTATGCGTTTCATAGCAATAATTGAGTGGAATAAAGCGATACTCAGGGGATTGGCCCGATCTCATCCCGGCTGTGCTATTAAAAAAGTGTTCAGCCGAAGTAGCTCCAGTTCTCTCCAAACTTTATGACAAATGCCTTAATGAACCTTGCTTTCTTGCCTGCTGGAAAACTGCTTCTGTGGTACCACTTTTCAAGAATTCTGACGAAAGAACAAATCCAGTAAATTATCACCCCATTAGCCTCCTCCCACTCTTCGCCAAAATATTTGAGACCATAATTAACCAAGCTCTAGTCCATCACCGTACTGATGCTATATGGATTTAGGCAAGCCCGTTTCACAGCAGACACCCTAACTGTGAACTCAGAGCGTATATACCATTCACTGGACAAAGCAGGTGAGGGTAGAGCGGTAGCTCTAGATATATCTAAGACTTTTGATAGGTTATGGCATGAAGGTCTTCTCAGGAAAATCAGATCATACGGTATAATTGGAAGAATATATAACATAATTATATCCTTAGATAAGAGAAAAATCCAGGTTCTCCTCGACGGTCGTACATCTAAACAATATGATATAAATGCGTGAGTGCCTCAAGGGTCTATCTTCGGGTATCTATTATTCCTAATATTCATAAATGACCTCCCTGACAAAATTGTTTGTGAGATGTGTATATATGCTGATGACACCACGCTATATAACAGACACGACAGGAAAACAAATGAACACATATCAAAAGAAATGGCAGAAAAACTAGAAGATGATCTCCGATCTGTAGTGGAATGGGGACAAAAATGGATGGTCACATTCAATGCTGCCAAGACTAAACTTGTTTCCTTCAATAGTTACAAGAAACCTTCTCTACCACCAATAGCAATGCACTAAGACTCTTTATCTGAAAGTGCATCTTTTAGACTCCTCGGCCTAACGTTCACAAGAAACATGAGTTGGAACAATTATATTGAGAGCATTGCCAGGACCGCTGCGAAGAAGGTAGGTTATCTCTTCCGTGCTAGAAACTACTAACGCCCGAAAGTATCCTGTACCACCATTCGCCCATGTATGGAATATTGTTGTCATATTTAGCCTGGTGCATCTGCCACTAGTCTATCGCTCCTAGACAAAGTTCAAAAGAGAGTCGCCAATCTGGTAGGTCCAGAAATTTCATCTAAGCTTCAACCTCTGTCCCATCGACGAAATGTTGCATCCCTCTGCCTGTTCTACAAGTACTTTAACGGTGAATGCTCTGACGAACTGCAAGCACTTGTACCCCCTCGACGTAAATACCCTCGACCAACCTGACAAATAGCTAAATCCCACCCTTTACACTAAAGATCCCTAGATGTAGGAGAGTCTTCTATTCCAGTAGTTTCTTCCCAGAACCGTTAGACTTTGGAATTCCCTTCCGGGTCACTGCTTCCCCAACTGTACTGACATGCAGAAGTTCAAGTGTAACGTGAACCGATTTCTTGCTGCCCAACTCCCTCCATAGTACCCCTGATACTTATGTCCCTGATAGTAGCCTACATCAAAGTGGCAATGTGCCTTGTTTGGGTTGAAAATGAAATAAATAACATATATATATATATATATATATATATATATAAGAGCAAATAGTTAGTAAAACATGTTAAAAACACTTCGAAAAAGATGTAAGAACATTTAATCTGAAAAGGAAACGCTAAATAAGTGGATAATCCTTAATCCGCGGAATTTCGAAGATGTACATTCCTTCTCATCAGAGGATAGGAATTAGCAAAATGCGGGATCGGATTTTGCATACAAACGTATTTGATGAAACTGCATATTAGTCAAAGACCTTACTTGACAACAAAAAGTGAAGCAGAGGGAATATGGTGAAGAAAAAAGTAATTTCACCTGAATGGATAGTTTGGTAAAAGGTAAATTATCCAATGACGGTAAAATCCAAAAATATGAATCCAGGAAAGTTAATAAAATTTCCATTTGCACAAGTAAAATCCACGGAAATCACGTAATTGGAAGATGGTCCAAAATAAGCCAAAAAGGCCGAAATCCATGGAATAATTCACGAATATGTACAAGGAAAAGGGGGAACAATTCCAATAATATTAATAAAAGAAACGTTTTATTTATTTATAAAACGTTTTATTTTTATTTTATATATATATATATATATATATATATATATATATATATATATATATATATATATATATATATATAGTGGATATTAATTATATATATATATTCATTTCCATTATAATATGAAAATTGAGAAAACCAAAAGAAATAACAACCTCTCCATATATATATATATATATATATATATATATATATATATATATATATATATATATATATAAATACTCGTTCACATACACCTTTCACGATAAGTTAGAACCCAGAAATAGATATAATTGATCAAGTGCATCGACAACGGACAACGCCAGATCCAAAGTGGGTTTCGATGTACTGCATCTCATCAGTGACGTGCTCCGACATACGCGAACCCAGGTCGTCGCACTCATGAAGTGTTCAATACTGACGACCTAACCATATGGGTCACGACGCAATCCATTGGCTATGCCATGATTTTTAAATTCTTATATTTTTATCCAGTTCTACATTCTACGATGTGACAAGCAACGCGTCCTATACAACTAAGATAGTTACTGCTAGTATGCAGGCGGTAGATATCACATCTAAAAACATTAACATTTCTGTTGTCGATGCAATTGCTCGATTCTATCTTATTCTGGGTTCTAGCTTTATCGTGAACGGTGTATGTGAACGGGTATTTATATATCTATCTATAGTCTCCTCTTAACGTCTAATATGTGTAGAAAAAGCGAGATCCTTCGTAGGGACGTGATGTCCCTCAACAAATAGATTGCTCCGAAATCGTGTCTGGGGAGTCGGCTAATTTTAGTTAATGAAATACACACACACACACACACACACACACACACACACACACACACACACACACACACACATATATATATATATATATATATATATATATATATATATATATATATATATATATAAATAGATTTAAATAGACATTCCGACGAGTTATTTACGGGCGTCGATTCCATGGTCGAGTGGGAGAACTGCCGGCTGTCAACGTGACGATTCTAGGTTCAATCTTTGGCTCGGGAGAGATGCTAGTCTAGCGGCACTGATGAGTTGTGATACAACGAAACAGGACTGTATGTCGATGCCTATATATATATATATATATATATATATATATATATGGCTGGCAAATAAAAAGTCTGCTCTTGTATTTTTTCAAAAACTGCAAATTTAAGCTAAATTTAATATAACTGTTTAAACAACGTATACTTCATTTGATTCGCGTTTTATTCCTCTACTAACAGGGGTACCCGGCGTTGCTCGGATGTTTCGAGGTGTGTGCGGTTTTGAGTAAATCAAAACAAAAGAATAAAAAAAATCGTTGCCCGGGTGTTTGTTTCCGGGGTGGGGATTGTTTAATAAATAAAAATGATGTTAGGTAAGTAGGAAGGATAAAACCCGGAGTATTGGGGCGAAGTTGGAAAATTAAGTGTGAAAAAAAAAACATGCAATGTTAACAACTCGGCCACCAAGAAAATCCATTTTAGGTGTTTATGAAAAAAAAAAGACTACGGTAGGTCAGCGCGAATGTGAAAATATAATGTGAATTGTCCGGCATGCTAACCACTATGCCACGGAGCACTGCAACTGAGTTTAGTGATTTTAAGTAACTTAACATGAAAGAAGTGAACGGTTGTATTAAATTAAATTTTGAATAGAAAAAGGTACACATTCTATAATGAAAAAGATTAGAAACTTCCCATAAGAATTTCCTATCAGAGTTTTAAAACATTGACCTGACAGGAATATGGATGGAGTGTGGACAATACTTATGAGACTGCCATGCTGATAATTCACAGCAAAAAATAACTATAAATAATAATAGAAGGGAGAATTGGCTTTCCTATTTGTATAAAGCACTTGGATACACAATGTTTGATGTTCTACCCTCTGGTGCTAATATATATAGATTGTGTGGGGAACCTACCCTTGAACATCCTACATAAAACTGTAAGAAGCTAACTGTCCGTGACTAAAGCAAGAAGAAGCTAAGTTCAAGGTTTGTCCTTGCGACTTATTTATTGTCATGGCAAAACATAATTTTATTGGGAACTGAAGCCTTTTAAATGGAATTGTTGAATCTGATGGAATAATTGGTATTCTAGGAAGAAATGTCAATTCGCCTGTAGCTACACCAGTCAATATGACTACTTCTATCACATGAGGTTGTATTCGTGTTACACATAATCTTGTTCCATTGCATAGTCGTGGAGCATCAAGGTTTCTGAGTAACACAATTGGACATCCAGATTTCAGTTTTAATTTGTGTGGTGGCATACCAGGTAATTGCAAGGAATTTAAATATTCTGTAGGGTACTGTACAGCATGGTCATTATCTACAGTAGAATCTAGAGAAGTGTAAATTTGTTCCTCACCTGGAATTTCATCAAGCAGTTGGTCATTGATGATGTGTACCATATCAGTTTTTGGAGCTAAAATTGCTCTTTCTGTTAGCCATTGAGGATTAGTATAATTTGCAACTATATTTGGGTAAACTTTGTTACAAAGTTCTGCGAGTGAGGAAACAATTGATCCAATACTTGAAGTAATTACAATTTTACCATGTTTGTCTGTTGGAATTTTGCCATCTCCAATTTGTAGAAGTATGGAAGCAAATTTATCAGCCAATGGGTCACTATTAAGATGGACACGCATGTTTGTAGATAAGGTTACAGTCTTGATGTACTTCCACAAATATGACAATTTAATGCAAGCATCGAGCTGATCAGCAGGACTTCCACGTGGAACAATAGGAAGCGTTTGTCGGAAGTCACCAGATAATAAAAGTGTGATGCCACCCATGACAACATCACGTGACTTGAGATCACGCAATGTTTTAATATATGAGGGGAGGAAAGTTTATGTAAATGCAAACATCGGACTGTATTTTGCAAACGAAATACACCGGTAATGATGTATATTTATTTGTTATTTATTGCGGACAAAAATGGAAATAATCATATTTCTTGTAGTGGCCAATTTTTGTGGAAAAAAAAACATTGCTGTGGATGTTTCCAATACCCCGGTTTTGGGGAAGTTATAATCGCCCCCCCCCCGGCAAACAGAAGGACCCAAATATGTAAACTGTGCCAAACTGGGCGGGCAAAAATGAGGGACTTAGTTGTGCAAGCCGATTTATCCTAAATTTTTTGTAGGTTTCCTATGAGTTTTCTATTGTATTCGAAAGAGTAAGGAGTAAACTTAATGTGCCAAAGGGGAAAAAAGTATTTGTACACGTGAAAAATAAAGTTTTCTGGGTCTATTTCCGAGTTAATTAGTAAAGTGAAGTGCTAAGACATTGTAAAAAAAACACCTTGTTAGTACAAAACATGAATTAAATATTGGCGTTCGCAAAAAACAACAAAGTAAAATTTCGTAGATGACGCAATGGAAAATGTGTGTTAAAATCATTGGTAGATGTTCCCCCCCCCAAAAAAAAGGAAGTAAATAAAGAACGAAATAAAAAGTGGAGAAAGAGAGGTTCTACTGCAAACCGGAAAGAATAAAAATGCAACAATATTGAATAACCCCAAGAACCGTACGCTGGAAAATGTAAGTATGTGTAAAAATTTATAGTGTTTATTCATGTAGTTTGGTAGGGTAAAGTAATTACCCAGATATAGTTTTTGTATTATCTCCTGGTGTTATTGTTATTATTATTATTATTATTATTATTATTATTATTATTATTATTATATTTTTTTTTTCTTAAGTAATTGTGTATTTGTTTTGGTTTATTGGTTATTGTTGTTTTATTATTTTGGTATATTTTATTTTGTGTAAGCGATCCGTTGCAGACGATGTGTTTTTGAATTAAACCTGTTTGTCTGCATTGTGGTCATAGTAGTAGTCGTAGTCGGTTCCTTCCCATTCGAATGTCGTCTGCTGACATATCAATGGTTTAATGAAACTTCCACCAAGGGAAAAAAGTAATAAATTGCAAAAAAATAATAAATAAATAACCACTGATGTAATAAGTCACCCGTCCCCTGAGTACGAATTCCGAAATTAGTGGAAACATAACATAATATAAAAGTAAAAAATAAAAAAAAGAAGTCGTATTATCGTCTGACAGCGATCGCCCGATCCATGACTAACGTGTAGTAACGTAAACCGGCCCCCAAGAAAAAGAACAAAAAGGGAAGTCCATGTACGTGAATATCGCCGCATATAAAACTCTATTTACCTGAATGTCGTCTGGTAAGTGGTACGGTGAAAAAGTAAAGGAACGTGTTACAAATAGAGTTGGATACACAAGTAAGAGTCGTAGAGTGATAGAGTGTAAGTAAAACCTGGAATATCAGGTTGTTTCGTTTCGTTTCGTTTCGTTTTAACAATGGAAAGAGCAGAAAAAGGAAAGAAAAGAAAGAAAGAAGGAAAGACCGAAAGGAAAGATTATAAAGGAAGTTTGGTAAGCTTTACAAAAGTGAAATATCGAGTAGACTGAAAACATAGGAAAGTAGGCCCCCCACCACCATCAGCACAACAAAAGAAAATGAAAATGTAACGATGTTAAACATGCCGTCCCGTAAATCGCAGTTCTGATTTTTAGAAAACCCTACCAACGCGAGTCTAAAGTTAATGTAAGTTGAGTAATCGAAGTAATGTGTTCGGTAATACAATTCAAGATAACGTATAGCGTTTAGTTTGTGTTTATGTTTATGGAAAGAAAGAGAAACATAGGGAAGTACCCCCACCACCATCACCCAAAAAGCGAAAAAGACAACGAAAGGTAAGAAAGAAAGAAAGAAAAAAAGAAGGAAAGGAAAAAGCAAAATGGAAGTTGTGTTTGTGAAAGTAAGTTTGGTGCGTTTCACGTAAATGTCAATTCAGGTTTTCATAAAACTCTAACCACGCGGGTTATAACGAAATCGAAGTAATGTAATTGTGAATTCAATTCCAGGTAACGGGTTGTGTTCTGTTTTAATCTAATTTTATTATAATAAATGCTTTATAAATTGTGTTTATGGTTTATGCTAACCAATGGCAAAGTAAGCGTGGTTCGTTTCAGCATAAGTCCAGTCCAGTTTTTAGATAAATTCTAACCGGTGTTCGGTTTTAAATGTATCCTGTGAACGGTATGGAACGGTGTACGTGAGTGGCGGTGGAAGGATGAATTTAGTAGAGAGAGTATACTTTACTACTTCCATTAAATGTAACCGATTTTTACAGTGGACTCTCACCAGACAGAATATAGGAAACTCTGATCAGCGAGATACTGGATATGTAATAAGCCTATAACATACGGCAGATGTCGTGATTCAGTTTGTGAATGATACGGCTGCACCAAATGTATACAGGTGCAGTCCTATAAAGGTCAAAGTCGGAGGGGAAAAATGAGTTCATTTTATTTATATAGAGATAATTTCACCTATTCATATTTGACTTTTAATTGAAATATTCTTGTGTTCACATCAATTTACAAAAAATAACTTCAAATTGAGGAGGCAAAAAGTAAATCTACTGCAACAAATTCGATTAAAACCAGCTTAAATAATCACCCCCAAATCAGTCTAAAATAGTCACCAACAGGCAATAAAGCATCTCTAATCTTAACATTTAGTCCATGTGGAATGAATGTCTCTTAGTGATCGTCAGGAACTCATTAATCTCCACCTTTCTGGTTTATCTAATCAAGAAATCAGCAGCAGATTTAAATTTGATGAGAAAACTCTATAAAACATTGTACAAAAGCACCAAAACACCGGCAGTGTTCATGATGCCCCTAAAGCTGGTCATACTAGAATTACATCTAACAAGGAAGACAATGTTTTCAAGATCTGCAGCCTAAGAAACAGATTTTAAACGGCTTCCCAAATCCAACATCAGTACAATCTTGTTAAAAAGTGCTCTCTTTCTACTGTCAAGAACAGATTAAAGGAACTTAATTTGCGAGGATATGTTGCAAGACCCAAGCCAATGATTTCTGTAACGAACAGACTTTTCATATTGGTTAAAAGTGCTTTTGAGCGATGAAAGTTCAATAGGCTAGGCAGTAGTGGTAGGCAGCACGCCCGTCGGAGGAAAGACGAAGAATTTAATCCTAGGTGCTCTCTGTTTCAACGCTGTAAGATGGTGGATAATCAGTTTTGGTGTGGGGCATTATTAGTATCAATGGTCCAGGGCCTATAATTCGGTTAAAGTTCGAATTAATTCGACCAAGTACATTAATATGTTGACTGAGCATTTTCTACCCCATTTTGGTCGGAATTTGGATCATAATGCCATCTTAATGCAAGATAACGCTTCTATTCACACAGTTGGCAATGTCAAGAGGTTCCTGGAAGAGCATGATATCCCGCGTTTGGATTGACCTGCATAATCTCCAGACCTCAAACCTATCGAAAACTTATGGCATTACATTAAGCAACAGCTACACAATGATAAAATTTCCAATTAGGAAGAACTTTGGACAAAAATTAAAGAAAAGTGGGATGCCCTTTCCCCGGAGAATAGTTGCAGCCTAATTCAAGAAATTCCCAAAAGACTACAGGCTGTCAAATTGCAGAAAGACCATGCCACTAAAGATTAATTAGAGCATTGTGTTCATGTTGTATTTGTGTTGCATTAATGCCAAGTTTGTGAAGCTTCGGTAACCGCTCGTTCCACATCCTGAAGATTGTAAGGGTAAATCAGGCAAGTCAGGCTTGACTCTATTTATTAAAGACGGTGGAATTAAAATTAATATGGCTGCATTTCTTTAAATCTTACTCACCCTTTAAAAATATAAAAATAATTAAATTATTAAATAATTCCAAACTTTATTGCTATAATAACCATAGGAAAATAAGATTACATCTTTAAAAACGATTCTATAAATTAGAATAAATAATTGAGTCAGTGATATATGAACAGATTACGACACAATCACATTGACACACCGGTTCTCGCCAGATCACCGAAGTTAAGCAACGTGTAGCTTGGCCAGCACCAGATGGGTGACCATTTGGGAAGGCTAGGCTCTGTATGTACCTTCTGGGAAGGTCGGGCGTGGGGCCAGCACCCTCAACCTGTAAAAAGAACTCTTCGCTACAAAAGCATCTACAAAGTTGTACATGCCCTATGCCTCTCCAGGGGCTGAAGGCTATGGATGGATATATGAATACATATTTACTTATCTAAAAACGAAAATTCCTTTTAAAACCTTTTCTCTTACTTCAACTTCCTCAGATGTGACCATGGAAAATAGAAGGTTTGTAAGCAGTAAACAAAATGTATTACCTTGAATTTTTAGTAATATGATTTGTTAGATTTCATGAGCTCCTTAATCTTCTGGATCATATTAAAATATGCACTTACTGATTGTGGAATTTATTATTTCTTTTAATTAAAACTAACAAGTAGCATACAAATTTACAATAAAATTTATGAAATTCTGTTTTGTTGTGAGCCTTTGTGAGTATGCATTAGCTATTAGTCTAATGGCCAAAGTTTACAATATTGCTTGATATAAAAGACCAATTTTCTAGGAAACATATCTAGAGTCAACTTTATCTTTAGAAAGTTTAGTTTCTTATAATTGGTCTTACTGTTAATTTCGAGTGTCATATCTGATCTATTTTTCTGCTAGGCAACACATCAGGGTTTAGTTTCTTTGTCTTTTACAGTATTACCCTCGGGATTATCTCAACGGCAAAATCTATGTGTCAGGTGTTTTCCTTCTTATTAAGTATCATCACACTCGCTTGGAGGATTTTGTTTGTAATTCCATATCCAACAGGTAATATGCCTTTAATTTCCCAATACTAGTTTCATTTTGTTCCTGTTTGAGTTCTCAGCATATTCATTTATTAACAGATTTCTCAATAGTCTGCCAACCTGATCTAATCATGTTTGGGTTCATATTTCTTTTGAGCTAATTAACTGCATACATTTGTCTTGTTGTTTGTTGTTCTGTCTCTTTATCCAAAATGTTTAGATGTTTCCTTTATGGAAATCGCTCCAGACAATGCGCAAAGTCACTTGATATGTAAAGTGCTAGCATAAACGCAAAAACAATGGATACTTTTTGCTTTAATAGGAAAAACTGTCAGCAGGAAAGACCTCAACAAGTCCCAAGTCCCTCGAAAGAAGTTCCTTGAATAGGAAGCTGTATTCTAATGAAGTATCAAAACAGCTAATTAATGGAAACATTGGACCAACGATTCAAAAGAGTTAAAATAACGGGAGAAAGGAATCAGATAATTATAAAGAGCACTTGTAATATTAATATTTATCAAAAAGTCTGTTGCAATATTACGTTTGTGAAAACAGGAATGTAGAGAAGAAACCGATGAGCCAGTAACATTTCAGATAGTTCTGCACATCAAATAAGAACGTTCAAATAAGATATTATTGGACGTTTCATTAGCTAAAATATGACCAACAGTACCTCGTACATATTTATTGTTTTGCTTATCTTGTCTTTTATATAGTTCATATTATAATTCAATAACTTGAGTGTTATTTCTTCCGCCCGCCACACCAATAATTTCCTGGGTAAGGTTGACACTGTTGTCCAAACTTCCAACTTCCAAACTTCTGTATACGTAACGCACCTTCTCTCAACTCCAAACGAACTTCTGCTAATTCAACTTATTTCTTCGAAATCCAACTTCAAAATAAACGTCCCTCGAAAAAATCAACCCTCTTTTATCTCCAACCAGGAGCATCTCATTTGCATATCGAGTGGTCACATTGCAGGCATATAAAGAGATAAGGCAGCCATTTTGTTTCTTTCTTCTTCATTTATTCCATTCCACGACCGACCCGTTGAATTATGCACACGTGCTAGTTAGGTAAGTCGCACGTTTCCCTACACTCCCCCCTGATTTCATGATCACACACAGAGCAGGGGGGCAGTCATCTTTGTCGGGTACTTCTTTGAAGAATCGGGGGAAGCACTTCCTCATTGCCATCTTCCTCATTACCACCGTTATTGCCACCCGTCTGTTCCATTTTCCCCTCTTGTGGTTCCCTATGCAGTGTTTCATAATCAGGGCAAGGGGGCAGTATCCGTCTTTGTCATTCATTCCATTCCACGACCGACCCGTTGAATTATGCACACGTGCTAGTTAGGTAAGTCACACGTTTCCCTACACGTACTGATCGTGTTGTTTTGTGCTGCTGTTAGTACTGATTACTTTTCTATTTTCAAGTATCTATTCCATAACATTGCCTTTGTGTTATTTCTATCCTCATCATTAAAAACTGTTTATATAGCTGCTTCTTTTCTCATATATGTTTACTTCGCAGTTTTGCTGCCGTTTCGCTGTTCTCCGTATTGTTTTATTTGAGGCGGTTTTAATCCGTCTCTTTGTATTTTCTGTTATACATTTCTCTTTATATTTGATCACATCATCCACGCAATATTTTCTCATTTTCTTTTCTATTTTACAGAGTGTCGACGAATATTCTGCTTCCAGATTAGTTATCGTTGATGTCGTGCTTTTTGATAAGGGTACTGACTTCTTCCTTAGTTTCATTTATGAATTACTTTTTTTCTGTATATCACAATTCCCAATGCACTTTTGCCAGCCTCTTTTGAAGTCTCAGTCGTAAAGGTTCAGAACACATTTTGTCACTCATACTTCTGTCGCCACTCTAAAATCAATGACCCCATCTCTTAACTGTGCTGACATTTACATCATTTACTATTGTTTGTATCATTATGTCACTTGGTAAACCGAGAATATTTGCAAAATACTTTATGATCCAGTTTGAGTATATATAATTTTATTCTTTTTTCATTTTGTGATTGGAAATTTTCTGTAACACCTGTAGCCTTTTTTTAACTAGCTATGAAAGTATTAAAATTAGCAAAGACATAAACTTAGTTTAAAAAAGACATGTAAGCATGACGGATTTCTTTAAAAATCCGTTATAGCTTTCTTTTTTGTTTTATTTATTTTATTATAAATTGTTTTCATTCATGTATACTGGAAAAAGGTATTATATTCACACGAATACGTTTGTTGTAAGTGGTTTTTGGAAATGAATGACAAAAATGACTATTTAGAAATATAATCACGTAACCAGATAATCCTGACTGAGAACATAGAATTAGATTGTGTAAACCTGCACAGAATGACAGATATAATTTTTAAAAAATGAAAGGATGCGAAATTGAAACTTGCAGAGTAGATGATACAAATCGTATAATTTGACAACACTTACAAAACAACACATGTGCTGCCATAAAAATATTCCGATATGACAAGGAAGATGGAAATACAGATGAAGAAGGACAACATCCAGACTACCATCGGAACAACACAGAGAGTATTCGATGGAAACACTAAGATTAAGCAACGAATGGTAATGCTGAAAACTAAAAAATATGAAAACTAAAATATTAAAGAAAACTCCTGAGTGGTTAAACTAGTCAAAATGAGTGACAACTTCAAACTGGGCTTATAGAAACTACAACAAATGTTAAACAAAAAGTCGTAACCAAATGAAATGAAACACCAAAATTATAAATTGCCCATTCTCCTCACCAAAAAAAAAAAAAAACTAGCGCCAACACGACTGGCACTGCGTCAAATAGTCGAAGAGTTAAAGAGAAGTGAAAGACCAAAGAGAAAAATCACAAACCAGACCTCCACTGGTTGAGTGCGAAATGTACTGGGACCTTGGGAATTTCAACCCAAATTATAATGAAGACCAATGGTTGTTGTCAACGAGAAACCAATGGCAAGCAGGTGTTGCGATAGCGCAAATTCATTTGCAAATGTTACCAGAAGAAATGGAGAGTACCAGAAATACGGAGAAAGTTGTTGTCACTTAGATTCCTAGGAACACCACAGGTTGTTCTCATAGAGAAATCTTTGATGATGACCTGTGTGAGAACTATTGAACAATAATAATGTTATGGGGATTTACTCAGTCAATCGCAATTTACACTTCTATTCATTATACAACCCTTATTCTGATGCTTCGCGATCTAATGCGAGGCAACACACTATTTTACTTACAATTGGATAAAGCCGACAACATTTTTTTGCATTCACATTTTTATACAATATCATTTTTCTGCCTAAAGCCGTTGTTCGAGTATCTCTTTATGACTTTTCCTAGGGCTACAGCAACTAGTGACAATGTATTCGAACTAACAACGTTGTATCCAAAGGACCTGCCCCAACAACATCGACCTTACGACAAAGCATTCGAACGAGCAAGATAATGTTCGAATAACACTAACAGCGACTCATTCATAGAATCGGTACGGTAGTACCGGATGATGAAACGTTTTAAAGACGAGTAAGCAATCCTGAAAGCTGTACTGAACTCCACAAAATTCTGAAGGATTTATTTCTAAGAACAGAGAAAAGAAGTAAAAAAAAATAAAAAACACAAATTGTCTAACAGGTAAAAGTTATAATTAAAAAAAAATCTATTAAACATGATATACAAATTCTTAATGCTGCAATATTTTAAGTTATAAATTTATTATATTTTTTATTGGAATATCTTTTCTTTAACATTTTCAAGTTTTAATAACTCAGCCTTTTACTTTTCTAAGCTTAATCAACGATATTGCTTTTCATGGCCGCATTTTTCTATGTAATCCATGATTTTTCCAGGTTTTGCTTTGAAATAATATTTTCTTTTTTGTGTTCAATAACATACGCATTGTAAACAATCCATAAAAAATACTAACTACTTAAATTTACTAAATAAAAAATCAAATAAAAGACGTAATTAAGTAAATAAAAAGAAGGGACGAAAAAGAGAGAGAAAAGTTACCGGGCGACGTCATGAGCGAAATATTATCAGCTCTAACACGGCAAAGAGCATCACTTGGGTTAACACTCTCTATATAACCCAAATAATATGGCATGCGAGCGACATTCTCGCTATTATTTATGAAGGTGTCGACGAGGAAAAGTTGCCATGATAACTAATAGCCAATCAGAATAAATCGTCTCTAAATATTAACTGTTGAAAATGTTGTTATAGTAACCCAAAGTGTATCAGGAGAAGCCCTCTCTCACGTTCCTTATTAATTCTGAGATCATTTGAAATCCAGTAATTTTATTATAGATTTTATTTAAATGAACGAACTTTGATTTTTTTTAATATAGTTGTTAAGGTAACCTATGAACTGTAAAAATTGTTCGAAATTTGGTCGCAAAATGAGTGAGTGGTGAAGCTATAAAGCAGTTCTAAAGGAGTAAAACTAAACTTCATCATATGTTCAAACAAGATAGTGCATGAATGAAATATAATTTGAGTTCCTTCAGCCATAATCAAAACCGAGATCAAAACTCATTAAGAATCCTTGGTAAAATTATTTATAAAAAAATAGATGACTTGATTGCTATCAGCTATAATCGAAACCGAAACCAAAACTTATGAAGAATTCTTGATAAAGTTATTTATTAGAAAGAATGGAAGGTCATAACAATTAAACGACAGTCACTCAAAAGGAAAAAGATGGAAGCGTAACACACTAAATAACGCACACGCTATCGTATTAATATAAATATAACAATGATTATAATAATAAAAAAGTGGGCGGAGAAAAATTATTATAAGGCCTACGCTGGATGAATGTTTAGAGTACTGCGATCTTAAAGCAGATTATGGCCACCAAAAATCCAATGAAAATAACTGTTATCGCTAGCAAAATATCGATGATAGGCGACAAAGTCTAAAGAGGTAAAGATAAGTGGACATCTGATGAGATTTGTGATTACGAAGACTCAAAAGAATGTCACTAGTTATTATCACTGAGTAATCGTTAATGATAGCCTGTGTCAGAACTCCTCTTGAGTATGAATAATAATGGACATTACATATGCTAGAACTGAAAAATACTAAGGACTTGACCAGAAGACCAGGTAATTTATAATCATGCAAATTGTACTACACCTTCAGGATGATGTTATCCGACTCCTCGTAAAAAGGAAAGATGACTGAAGAGGGCTGATTTCTATAGTATGACTAAAATATACTTTAAAAAATACATAACGCAAAAGAGAGAAAGACAAAAGACACTGCAAAATGAACGAGACAGAGAACAGAGAGGCAAGGGATGAGATGACAAAAGAAAATCGGAAGGTGAACAGCTACACTGGCGATTCATAAAACATGAGAATCACGAAAAAAAAAACCCTGGAAATTGCCATGAAAAAGAAAACCTACACAGCGAATCTATATCACTAATAAACGCCGCAGAATATAACGTGAGTTCACCAAACTATACCAAAACAACGATCGATAAGACACAAGAAAACAGTAAATGCAAATTCTGTTAATAAAATAAAAAATGAAACGATAAAGCATAATAAGTAAATGCAGCAATCTTGCTTGAAAAGAATATACGAATAAACAAACTCAAGTGGTGAAAGCGATACACTAGGAATTATGCAAATAACTTGTACACCTGGACAAATGCCATAAGCACAAACCACCAGCGATACGTTAAAAACAGAAATCACAAAATCCTATGGGATATACGCATATAAACAGATATACCCATCCAAGCAAGAAGACCGGATGTCATAACGGTTAAAAGGGGAAAGTCATTTTGGATCATAGATTTTATCGGTCCAGCAAACCACAGACCGAACATCAAGGATACTGAAAAGCGAAACAAATGCACATATCTCGTAGGAGAGTTGAAAAGGGACTTGAAAGACGAGGAAGGTCAATGTAATACCAATAAGTGTGTGAGGACTAGGAACATTCCCGAAATACTTTGAAAAAAAGAATGGAAAACATTAGAATTAGGAGGATGGCTGAGAAGATTTAGCAGATAATAATCATAAAAAACGACTGAAAATTGCATCAATTTGGTGAACTGTTCTGATCTTATCCTCATCTCGTAACATCATATGGTAGTGTGGTAGTCCTCTTTTTGGAAATTCAATATCATAAACATTAAAATTCCCAGTACATGTTTGCTTTTAATATCTTTCAAAAGTTCATGTAAATATACACGTGATACAAAGTCAGGTCGATTTTATGTAAGTTCTGATGACCCTATGTTTTTATTAATTAAGGACATCGTAGATTACACATGCATATAAAGAATAAGTCTGGTTTTGCGTATTTACAGAAGACTGCTTTGTACTAATTGCTTTGTAATAATTTCAACATGACATGTAAGTAGATAATATAGTTTCCCACTTAAAGCGCAAGGTTAAGAAAATCCTAATCATCAAAAAATTCCTTTGATTTTACTTATTTCAACATGAAATGTAAGTAGGTAATAATGTTTTCACATCAAATGCGTAGGTGGAAAAGAGTCTTAATCAACAAAAGCGCCTTATGATTGTAAATATTTTGACATGGCACTTATGTAGGTAATGCTGTTTTCACAGGAAATGCATTGGAATTTTTACTAATTTAAACATGGCATGTATGTAGGTAATAATATTTTCACCTAAAATGCGTAGATTTAAAAGATACCTAATCAACAAAAGCACCCTTCGAATGAACTTAGTTTGACACGAGACTTTAAGAGGTAACAATATTTTCATCTGAAATGCGTTTGAATTCATATTAATTTCAACATGACATTTAAGTATGTAATAATGTTTTCACCTGAAATGTTTAAATTTAAAGATCCATAATAAAAAAAAAACACTAGATGATTTTACTTATTTTGACATAAAATAAAGTAAGTAATAATGTTTTCACCTGAAATGCGTTGGGATTTGTGCTAATTTCAACATAGTAATTAGTAGGTAATTGTTGTAGACCCGTGCTAGTGCTTACAAATAAGAGAAACCACAAGTAGTTTAAAGTGTATAAATATAATATGTATTTGTCATAAAGAATACAGGAGCCACTAAAGTTGTATGAGAGGAACGTGTTCGTAGCATGCGGTTAAACATGGTATGAATGTTTCCATTTAGTCTCTGAAATGAGTGGTATTCATAGGACTGGTTAATTCCACTTAGTTCTGAAATAGGGGTGATTTATACCCCACAACACCCTCCTCCCGAGCTTTTCATTCCCCTGGGATGATCGTATAGCTCTTTTTCCTGGGGTTGATCTCTATCGGGTCAGTCATTTCCCTTTTTTCTGGAGGACCGGCGTTGTCCGGCTGCTTGTGGTGTTACAAAGTCGAACGTGTCATATATCTGGTCCATTACATCTTCTTGTTCAGCAGGCGGTTGTCTTTCGTCATCAGTTATACGTTTCCGAATTTGTTTTAAATGTTTCTTGTGCGTAAATCTTTGATTTTCGATAATGTAGACCATTCGTCCGATCCTTTTCTGAACCTGTCCTAGTTCCCACATCGTGTTATTATTTTTGTGTACCTGGAAAAATGTAAATACCTCTTTTTAGGAACTATAGTATTTGGCGGTTTCACTTGTTTTGGTAAAAGTTTCTCGAAGGCTGGCCTAATTTTCCTCGCGAACATTAACTCTGCCGGCGACATCTTCAATGGAGTCCTTTCGTTTGGCGTAATTCGGTAAGCTTTTAAAAACTGTTGTAACGGCTTTTCTGAGGGCGTTCCTTTAGTCTTTTTCACGACTCTTTTTTACGTGCCCTCAAACCTCTCTGCCTGACCGTTCGATCAGGGAAGATAGGTTGGCGTCGTTATGTGGTTAACCTGGAAACCCTCGCAGAAGCTTTTAAAATTTGCTGAAGTGAATTGTGTGCCATTGTCTGACTCTAAACAATAAACCACACCAAACCTAGCGAACAATTCGTGAAGAGCACTGCTTGTAAAATCCGTTGTTGGACTTTTACATCGAAATACCTCAACCTATTTTGAAAAACTGTCTACCACTATTAAATAATAGTTTCCATCCAGTTGGCCTGCGTAATTTACGTGTATTCTTTGCCATGGGTGGTCCGCTTTAGGCCACGGGCTAAATTGTATGGGGGCGCTTTTGCAGTCAATGCGCATCCCGTACACGACTTCACCGTGCATTCTATATCAGTGTACATATTCTTCCAGTAAACGTAGGGCCTCATGAGGCTCTTCATTCGCGTAGCTCCAGGGTGCCCCGTATAAAATCCCTGTAGAATTTTCTTTTGTAGTGTAGCTAGGATTACTACTCTTTCTCGGTACAACAGTACCTCATTGCACATAGAGTAAGCTTCCATCGCCGATTCATCCGGTTTAATTTTTGGTTTCATTGATAAGGCTATCTTCTTCAGCCTCCCTTGTTATATCTTCCAAAGTGATTGGTAGTTCCTTCATCGTATTACATAGTCTTTTCACTTTGTAATGACACTATTACTGTGTCTTCCAGCGGTTCCCCTGATTTTGGGATTAATCGCGACAATCTGTCTGCGAGACGTAACTTCGCAGATGTAAGAATTTCAATACTGAAATCGTAATTCTTTAGAATGGTCCCCCATCTTTGCAGTCTGTTGGCTAAGTTGGCAGACCTTTTTTGGAGCCAAAGATGGTTATAAGCGGCTTATGTTCAGTTTGCAATTTAAACTTACGACCGTGTAAAAATCGGTGGAATTTTGTAACACCGAATATGATACCCAGTGCTTCCTTTTCGATTTGGGAGTAATTCTTCTCTGTAAGAAGTAAAGTTCTTGGCGCATCGAGGATCGGTTTAGTGGACCCATCAGGAATCTTGTGTAGAACTTGCGTCAGTTGCAATAATAATCTCTTGTTTCGGATTGAAATGAGTCAGGAATAAAACTGACGTTAATACATCTTTTAATTTTTTAAACGCTGCCTGGCACTCAGGCGTTCAGACCTATTTTTGTCCCTTTTTAATAGTGCATTCAATGGCACAGGCAATTCATGCATGTTCTTAATGAACGTTTGATAATAATTCGCAAGCCCTAAAACCTCTGCAATGTACATTATGAGGTTCTGGTATATCTTTTATAGCTGGGGGCCAGTCTGGATCGGGTTTCCTCCCGTCCTCATCTATTATATGACCCAAGTATTTAATTCGTTCAAAAAAAAATCGCACTTTGCTTCCTTCAATGTGAAGCCGCATTCTTTTATTCTGTCAAACACTTGGAATACATGATCTCTATGTTGTTCAACATTTTGACTACGCATAAGAATACCGTCAAGGTAGCGTATTGCGAAATCCAAATGCTTAGCAAAGTATCAATTACCTGTTGGAGAATTGCAGGTGCTACTTTTATGTCAAATGCTAATCTAATGAATTTATAAAGTCCTTTGTGCGTTGAGATATACAAAAGTTTCGAGCTATCTTCCTCTACAGGTATCTGTAGGTACGCCTCGCTTAAGTTTATTTTGGCAAAATATTTTCCGCCATTTAATAGCGAATATTTCGTCTGGGTTTGGTAGTGGGTAGTGATGGTCCTTGAGCGCCGCATTCAATCCGGTCGAAAAGTCTGCGCATACCCTAATCTCTTTAGATTTTTTGTTCACGTATACGGTGGGGGCTGCCCACTCACTATAGTTAATATGGGTTAAAATCCCAGTGTTAACTAGTATTTCCAATTATTTTTCAATTTTTTCCGTTGAAGCGAACGGTACGCTCCGTAGATTTTTGAATATTGGTTTTGCTTCGTTCAGCAATCCGAATCACGCCTTTATTTTTGCGCAGCACCCAAGCTATTCGGAGAAAATACTTGGGAAATATTTCTTAGATACTTTTTGTTTGTTTGTCGACACATTGGTGCGTCCCATAACTGAAATTCCTGAATCCAATCGGTCCCAATAAGTTCGTTACATTCCTTAGAACGAGAACTTTTAGCTTTTTGTCGTTTTTTTTACTGACACATTAACAACTATCTCACCCTCAAAGTGTATTTTTTCACCAATTACTGATCTTGCGACTCATTCGTCTTTGTCATCGTCGGTTTTTCATATTCATTTCCACATGTGAAAATTTATAATTGATAAATCTGACCCTGAATCGAGCTGCAGTTTTACTTCTCTCATTTCTGATTCTCACCGTAACATATTTCCTTATGTTCTCTGTTGGTGAAGTGTCCATTTTTTCAGTTTTTACGTAGCTATTTTTTTTTGCCACTTTTGCTCTGTAATATGAGGCCTTGTGCCCTGCTCGCTTTCATAGGTTACATGTTATTTTCCTTTGGTACTGACATGTATTGTATCCATAAGGTCCTCCACATTTGCTACAAGGGGTCCTAGGATTTTGTCTATCCTGATAATCTTGTGAAGGCTTATTTTTGCTTCTTCGTTGGTAATTGCTAGCGGGCGGGAGTCCTTTATTTTTGAAACATTTTTTTTTTAATGTGCGCGATACCTGTTTCTTCTATGTTTCGGGAATTTTGTTTCATTGCCACGAACCGCTGACAATCTTCAGCCAGTTTCTGAAGCGTCAAATCAGGTTCTAATTCCAATTTAGAGAACGACGTCTTATATCGGCGTCTTTTGTGGCTATCAAACCTTGTGTGAATATTAAGCATTTTAAATTGTCCGTCGATAATGACGACAATTTGAAATCGTCACAGTGCTTATTAACTATAGACGTAAATGTCGTATAGTTCTGACTCTCCTTACGTGTAAGATTCATTCATTTCCATCTTTTATGAAAAAGGCCTCTTTTTGGACAGTATAGCTCCATTAATAGTTTGACTGCCTCGTCAAACGACAATTTGTTGGTTTTTCTTGGCAAAATATAGTGTTATTTTCGGATGTACCTAACTTCCGTAGCAATAAACGAACCTTCTTTTTATCCGTTCATGCACTGCAACCAATTTTTAAAAAAGCTCTTTAAATCTTCTGAAATATGCCCCAAACGTTAGGCATTTCCTTTCTTTTCTCTTCCTCATTTTTCTTCGATATATTTTATTAAATTTAACTGATTGTCTTCGTTTTGTTTTTGTAGTGTCAATTGTTTCCCTTCGTTTTGTTTCTGTATTGCCAATTGCTCTTCTCTAAACCTTTTTTTCAAGTTCTAATTGTTGACTTTGTTGGAATTTCACCATTTCCAAAATTATTTTTGCAAACTCGTCCATTTTAATTTTTGGACGGTATGGAATTACTTAATTGGACAAAACAATCCGATTCGTTGATTTACATTTCCTAAAGTACGAACTGTATAGATAAAAATCCTTTACAAAATTCGTACCTGGTTATTTAACGAATATTTCTTTCATATATTTATTTCCTCGTGTGGCAATTTTTCTGAGAAAATAATTCCACGTTTGCATTCATACAGAAAGCAGTAGGTTTCGTTTGTCATTGTTCAATTTTCGTAACGTGTAGGTACTGAATTCAATTCCTTGTTAATTCTACACATTTTTCCTCTTTTGTCTTTGAAAAGGAAAAGTTACTTATCTGTGAAAGAGAGTTTATAGCATTTATTTAATATTGGCTATTCTTTTTGATCTCTGTGCGAAAAAGAATGTACTTTTCTGGTTAAGACTTTATTTGTTGCGCTTAGCAAAATCGTGTTTCTTTTTTTCTCCGACGTGCAGTCCCGTCGACCAGAGAAAAGTTTATTTTAACCGGATTAAAATCTAACGTTTTTTTTTAATTTGTGCAAATACTCGCTTTAGCCAATAAAATAAAATATATCATTTACTTTTGCAGAAGTTTTTTTCCTTTTTCCAACGCTAATGCCTTTTAACCATGAGACGTATTAGCAAGACCTGCTTTTTAGAACGACAAAGTTTTTTTGGTACTTACTGAAAACTTGGTCTCGTTTCAGTAATAATAATTCTCCACGCAATTCGTCTGATGAGCTCTGTTTCAGCTCGTAGTTTACGTTTTAGTAGCTTTTTAACAGCAAGATAAGGCTTTTTGACGGCGTCTTTGTAAAATTTCTTGTTCGGCAAGATTTGTTGTCCTTTTATCGAAGTGTTATTTATCACGTATTTGTGGATTTTTACGCTCGAATGTTGTTTTTCCCAACTTAGAAAAGTAGTTTTTCTCGTTCCTCACCGAACTTTTGAAAAATAAATAATTTTGAAGATTCGAATTTCCCCCGAGTTTAGGAAAAATTATTTCGAATATCCGCGTGTATTCTTTTTTCTTGAATCCATTTGGTCGTCAAATGCTGTCTTCCAATGGCTGTGTTTTTAGAGTAGATTCCTTGCCCGAATATTCGTCATTCAGTTGTTGTTAGCAATTACTGTATATTGACCCGGAAGTTCTTGAATCGTCCTCGTCAGCCAGTTGTTGTAGACCCGTGCTAGGGGTCACAAATGAAAGAAACCACAAGTAGTGTAAAGTGTATAAAATATATGTATTTATCATAAAGAATACAGGAGCCACTAAAGTGGTATGAGAGGAACGTGTTTATAGCAGGTGGTTAAAATGGTATGAATGCCTTCATTTAGTCTCTGAAACCAGTGGTCTTCATAGAACTGGTTGATTCCACTTAGTTCTGAAATAGGGGTGATTTATACCCCACAACAGTAATAATGTTTTCACCTGAAAGGCATAGGTTTAACATAACCTTAATGAACAAAAGCATCCTATAATTTTACTTATTTTTACATAAATCTTCAGTAGGTAATGATGTTTCGCCTGAAATGCGTAGATTTAAAACATCCCTAATCAACAAAAGCACTATATCATTTTACTTTTTCGACATGGAACTTAAGCAGGTAATAATGTTTTTGCCTTAAATGTCTTGAAATTTGTGTTACCTTCAACATGATATGTCAGTAGCTAATCACGTTTTCACCTGAAATGTATAAGTAAAAAGATCCTTAATCAACAAAAGCGCCCTATGATTGTAAATAGTTCGACAGGAAACTTTAGTAGGTAATGTTTTTGAAATGCGTTCGAATTTGTCCTAATTTCAACATGACATTTAATAATTTATATCAGTTTTAAATAAGTTAAACTTAAAAAATGTTCAGAGTAAATATTTATTGCGAGTAGGTTATTAAGGTTACACAATAGACGACGGACGTTTAGGAAATTGACCCTCTTTTTTTAGACGGGAATAAACACCGGTCGCGTGAGAGCGTCACAAAATTTTTCTCAGTGATGCTCCCAACGTACGTGTTCAATTTAGTAAAACGTTATAAAACTGATCCCCAACGGTAAAAGTTATAAACAGTTTTTTTTAATGTTTTTAATCTGAAAGTTAAAATTGTAATTGGTAGAATTAACGTACAAAAGAGAAGTAAAGAATAAATTGGGAAACAAATAATAATATTAATTTTTATTTAGAATATACGCTTTTCATGGATTAATAAAATTTTTAGGGTCAAATTATCTGCCCCCCCCCCAAAAAAAAAGAGTCAGTTGTAAAACCACCAGTTTCTTTTTTATTTAATAATCAAGTAAAAAATGGAAATTTTGCTTGATTAAACAATTCGAAAAAAAAAATTTTTTTGTTTTAATTTAATTATTTTTACTGTGCAGTAATTCATATCACTACGAAATAAGAATTTTTTTTTTTTTTTAAATCCACCACTATGAATTAAATAAAATCCATCAAATTTGGTTCTGGAGTAAATAATTCGAAATAAAAAATGATGGTACTTATGCATCTATGTTACCACACTGAGATGGTTATTTAGAAAATCATTATTAACGTAGGGAGAGAAGGGTGTTCTGTAATCGTGTTGTACTTTCACCTAACAATTTAATAAAGAAAATATTGTAAAAATTTAATTTAACTTTTAAATACTATAAAAATGGCGCAGTAAGACACAAATATCTCAATGATTTTTTCTTTTAATTTAATTTTATTTACTGTGCAATAATTTAGATAAGTTTGAAATAAGTTAAACTTTAAAAAACATTAAAAGAATTTGTGACACGTCTTAATAAAGCTCAACCAATAAAGAAATGCTCATTTTCATTTTTAATTATCATATGGGATTTTATGGATTTATTTAATTTTTAATGTTTGTTTACTTGCTTAACTCTCCACCCTAAAAAATTCAGTTGTCAAATCATGGTTTTTATTATCAAGTAAAAATGGTATTTTTACTTGAGTAAATAATTCGAAATAAGAAAAATATTTTTATTTTAATGTAACTATTTTTATTGTGTAGTAATTAAAAATATTTTTATTTTAATGTAACTATTTTTATTGTGTAGTAGTTAAAAAATATTTTTATTTTAATGTAACTATTTTTATTGTGTAGTAATTAAAAAATATTTTTATTTTAATGTAACTATTTTTATTGTGTAGTAATTAAAATATTTTTATTTTAATGTAACTATTTTTATTGTGTAGTAATTAAAAATATTTTTATTTTAATGTAACTATTTTTATTGTGTAGTAATTAAAAAAATATTTATATTTTAATGTAACTATTTTTATTGTGTAGTAATTAAAAATATTTTTATTTTAATGTAACTATTTTTATTGTGTAGTAATTAAGAAAATATTTTTATTTTAATGTAACTATTTTTATTGTGTAGTAATTAAAAATATTTTTATTTTAATATAACTATTTTTATTGTGTAGAAATTAAAAAATATTTTTATTTTAATGTTACTATTTTTATTGTGTAGTAATTAAAAAAATATTTTTATTTTAATGTAACTATTTTTATTGTGTAGTAATTAAAAACATATTCCATCAACTTTGGTTCTTGAGTAAATAATTCGAAATAATAAATGATGTCACCAATGTATCTATGTAACCGCACTGGAATTGTTCTTTAGGAAGCCTTTCTTGACATGAGGAGGGAAGGGTGTTTTGCATTTCTGTTGTACTTTAACCTAACAATTTAATGAAAGTATCGTCAAAATTAAATGTAACTTGTAAATACTATTTAAAAATAGCGCAATAACATAGATGCACAAACATCTAAATGATCTTTAATTTAATTTAATGTCCAATAACTCCTATTTACTTGTCTCCCCACAAGGGTTGAGTTAGAAACAAGGTCGATTTTTAATGTGGAGAAAATAAAGCTCCATAAAAATGTGCACTCTGGATAAAAACAAAAATAAAAGTTGTCTCAGTTATTTTTCTTTGTTTTGTTGTAATATATAAAACAAAATAGACAAACAAGTCAAATCTCAATCAGTGAGAATAGTCCATTCATATTCCGAGCGTGTATACAAAACTTTATTTGTTTAATTTTACATAAAACTTTAAATCTTAAAATAAAGTTTATATAGATAAATCTTAGCACATATATAAAAATTGTAACCCAATATTTTATCTGTAAATTTGATGCGTTTTTATCCAAAATTATGTTTGAAATGAAAGTTAAAACCGCCAGATTGTTTTAATCTTTTGTTTGGTAAGCGAGACTGCTTTAATCCAATGAGAATATGGCATGTGTTTACGTCATCCAATCAAAATGTATCTAGGTTTTTCCTTACTAGCGACACAATATTTTTGTTTTATTAAATCAAATTTTTATTAGCCATTCTGACAAATTACCTGCCCTTGATGAGTTGAAGAAAGTTCTACACACATGGTGAGCGAACGGTAAGTAATCTTGTTGAATATACATACATATATATATATATATATATATATATATATATATATATATTAAGTCTAATTGCCGTTAATATTTACAATTGTATTGTTTCTGGAATATCCCCCAAAAGTAGGAAAACAGTATCTAAGAGTGTCATGTTGATCCCATATTAAAAATTCACGCGTAAAAATTGGAGGAGAAGCAATTTTCAAAATTTCTCTTAAATTTGAAATAGAGCAACGGACTTATTCTAAGTAGATACTAATAAGCTCCCCTTGCCTTTTTTCAGGTTTTTTTCACTTTCTTTCTTTGAAAATTGTAATGCTTTGAATGTTGTAATGCTGCCAACATTGCACTGCTTTTCATTGAAACCAACCGAGAGCTCTTTTTCGTATCCTCGCTGTACCCTTAAGCGCAATGGTCTGGATTTCTTTTGCATTTGGTTCACCAGGAATATTAGTTAGGTAGGACTTCAGGTTCTTCTTCATAAGCCCTGTAGAACCTATAATAAGTGGTATGATTGATATCTTCCTAAGATTACAGTTTCTTTTCATGTCATACATGAAACCTTGATATTGGGCCTGTTTCTCTCTTTCAGCTCTGTTCAGACCGCCATCATTAGGGATACTCACTTATACCAAGGTTGCTACTCTTTCTGACATTCCATATAACTATGTAAGGTTTGGCTGCAGCATTTTCAAGGTAGGTGGATGTAGGAACTATATTGTCGTAATGTATGGTATATAAGTAATTTCCAACTGTTCTGTCAGGTTGATGTTCCCAGGACTTGCTGCTACACTGGATGTTTAATGTTTTACAGATGGTTCAGTGGAGGTACTTACATACTCCATCATGTCTAGCTGTATATTAGATGGTAAGTATGAAGCTCAAATCAGAAAACAGCCTGGGAAAGATCGGCCGAGAAAACCTGGATGGGAAATGAGGCTAGAAACCTAAATCAACAAACATAAAAAAGGAGCTAAAAGAATAAACAGGAAAAAAAGCAATGTGGAGAAGATGTAAAATTGAAGATGTGACAAGTAGGGAGAAGCTAAACAACAAATATGAAGAACTAAACCAAAACAGAGAAGCAAAAGAAGCGGAATTGAGGCGATATAGATTCAAATCTGAACAGTGCAAGAAAATATAACATGAAAACAATGGAAGCCTATTCTACCAAAATTTGAACGGTGGAAAAATGAAAACAGAACGACCAAACTCGACAGAAACAACACTCTACTGGAGTGAGATATGGGCAGAACGAAAGAGACAAAAGATAACGCGAGAAAAGAAAAAGGAAGAAAAACAACTACACAGAAGATTCCTAAGAATGACAAAAGATGCGAATAACGAATACACTTGGGAATGGATGATAAAAGGACACGTAAACCTAGAAACTGAATCCCCAATAACTGCAGAACAAGATAAATCTTTAAAAACCAATCACCAAAGCGAAGTCGACAAAACACAAGAAAAACAGCAAATGCAAATACAGACTCTGTGGACAAATAGACGAAACGATAAACCATATAGAAAGGGAATGCAGCAAACTGACCCAAAAGGAATACAATAACAGAAGCGACCAAGTGAGGAGGTCAGTAAATTGGGAATTATGCAAACAACTTTATTTCATACTTACAGAGCAATTTTACGAGCATAAGCCGGCAAAAGTACCTGAAAAGGAGAATCACTAAATCCTATGGTAGATGGACATATAAACAAATAAACCCAGCCAAGCAAGAAGACCGGATGCCGTAATAATTAACAAGGAAGACACGTCCTTTCAAATCGTAGACTTTGCTGTCCCAACTGACCACAGGGTGAATATCAAAAAGGAAAAACAGATTAATACACAGAGCTAGGCAGAGAGCTTAAATGCATATGAAAGATGAGGAAAATCGGGACAATACTTATAATAGTAGGAACACTAGAAACAATTCCAAAGAGTTTGGAAAAAAAACGAGGGAATTGGAACAAAAGGAATGGTTTAAAAAATACAACGAATAACAGAATTGAAAACAGCTGGAATATTAAGTAACACCCTTGAATGTGGAGACATGAGCCACACGAGTGGACTAGAAAAACTGCTGCAAGAAACAAAACATAAATGAACGTTACATGGAACTAAGAACATTAAAATTACATATATAAGTTCTATCCCTCGCCCATCACATCTTATCGCCCATCACCGCCGCTTCTCAAAAACAGCAAGACCAAATAGCCGAGAAGGGTCAAGGAGGATGGAAAGCGAAGAGAGAGCACCGAACAGACCTGCGCTTGACAAGTGGGAAGAAAACTGGGACCTTGGGGAAACTTATTGCTACCCAAATTCCAGTGGAGACCAATGGTCGCTGCCAGTGAGGAATCAATGATAAGCGACTGTTGCGATAACGCAAATCCATTTGTGAATGCTATCGAAAAATATGGAGTGTACTGGAAATCCGGGGAGACTTGTTGTCTCTCAGCTTCCAGGGAACGCCACAGGTTGTTTTCAAGGAGAAGCATTTGATGAAATGTATAAAAGCTCATTGTGAGCCAATAATAATAATAATAATAATAATAATAATAATAATAATAATAATAATAATAATAATAATAATAATTATAATTTCGTTTATCAACGTCTCTTTAGAAAGGGATGAGATTCATTTCCAGAGGATTTCCCTCAATCCCGGCTCCAAACCAGGAGCTTCAAAGATCAAGGGTTTTTCTAAGGATGTTGGTGGTACCTACAATTGCAGAGGTCAGAAGGCCACCTGAAACATCGGGTATTTGTAGGTTTTTCAATTGTCCTTCCAGACGACTTGATACTACTCCTAGTGTACCAACAATGACCGGTATTATTTGTGTTTTAATCTCGTGTATACGCCTAATCTCCAAGGCGAATGGGGCATAATTGCTCCACTTCTCGTTCTCTTTCTCTCTCACATTCCTGTCCGAGGGTACTGAAAGGTCAACAATCTAACAGTTTTTTTAGACTTTGTCAATGACGACCAAATCCGGACGATTATGTTCCAATTGATTGTTAGTTATGACACTTTTGTCCCACCATACCTCTACCTTGCCATCTTCACTTGTTCTCACTCCATTAGGCACTTCCTCAAACAATTTTCCAGCACACTTCACCCTAACCTTCTTACACACCTCCATATATATCCGCAGTCCCATGCGATCGTGTCTTTTGTAGTACTCTCTCTTGGTCAGTACACTACACCCTGCTGAAAGGCGCGCAATTGACTCTGAGGTCTTACCACAAATCCGGCATTCTGCAGCAACTTCCTCTCCTAGAACTACTTTTTGTTAACAATCGTGTTCCTAATGCCTGCTCTTGTGCTGCACAAACAAAAGCTCCAATACTCTTAGCCAGATACCCTGCTCTTAGTCATTGCCATGATCTTTCCAGATCCCAGTTTTTCACTCTTCAAGAGGATGTTCAGTTTTCATTACAAAAAGAAGTGATAACGAATCTCCTTAGAATATTCCGCGTATAATAATAATAATAATAATAATGATAATGATGATAATAATAATAATAATGATAATAATAATAATAATAATAATAATAATAATGATAATAATAATAATGATAATAATAATAATAATAATAATGATAATAATAATAATGATAATAATAATGATAATAATAATAATAATAATAATAATGATAATAATAATAATAATAATAATGATAATGATGATAATAATAATAATAATGATAATAATAATAATAATAATAATAATAATAATGATAATAATAATAATGATAATAATAATAATAATAATAATAATGATAATAATAATAATAATGATAATAATAATAATAATAATAATAATAATAATAATAATAATAATAATAATAATAATAATAGGTATCGTTATGAATACAGTTTCCGTTTTTTCATTTCTAAGAGTTATCATGTGATATCATGTTTAGTAACTTTCACACGTGCCAGTCAAGAGTAAACGTAGTTTCCCCTTTTAATTTGTTCTATTGTTTGAATATTAGCTTCAGGTATAAACGAGCAAGTAAGAATGTTAATGTATGAATTCTTTCTACCCATTCTTTTCAGACTCTGTGACACTTATTGGCCCTTCTCTCCACTCCGACATGTTTTTTTTATTATTCCAATAAAATGTAACCAACTGCAAACATTAAGCGTCATGAAAACCAACCAAATAACTTCTAATCTTGGAATTATATTTTTTGTCGTGAAAGAAATTATCAGAACGTGGCTTAAAACTGCGGCCGAGTACATAGTCTTAGAATGCAAGGTCATGAGGCCAATTTAAAAGAGGATCACAATTATAAAAACGGTCATAATACAAATGCAGGCTTATTAGAACATACTTTATTGTAAAGATTGACTTGCTAATAAAGTGTTTTTATAAGTATTATTATTTTTGTTATTATTATTATTTGTTCTGCAGCTTGATAAGACTTATTTTACTACGACCATTAAAGTTGTCATGGATGGACGATTCGGCATATTGTAATGGGGTGGGAACTAAAAGAGGAAAGAATTCAATGCAGTACTATTGTAAGGGTACGGTGGGGTGAGTTTCTCCTTTGGAGTGGGTTGTATATTGTTTGTTTAGTGGAGTGGGGTTGAAATTGTTCAAGGCTGTTAGGTGTGGTATTCGATTGTTTCTGGGGTTTTGTTTGGTTCTTTTTTATTAGTATTGAAATTCTTTCTCTTTCCCCTTAACTCTATCCCATTCTCTTTTCTGTATTGTTGTTACTCGATGATAAACGGCATGTGAACATCAGTATTAAAGGAGAAATGAACCATCACGTAACAAATGTTTAGTGACAGAGCGTGGGAAAATCAAAAGACACCACTCTTATTAAACATAGGTCTTTTAGCGTAGTTTTAGTAGTAAACACACACACTTACACACACACGTATATATACATACACACACATATATATATATATATATATATATATATATATATATATATATATATATATATATAAGAGGATCAATACTAGTCAAAGCCAAAACCAGACTCCAGTATATTGGTTAATGGGTGTCAAGTGACCAGTAAGACAAAACTGTGATAATCGCTAATAGTAAAAATTAGAATGAGATCATTTTTAAAAATGACAGATCGATAAGTTTTGAAAAGGGCGATGTGATATGCAACTGGGTAGCAACCTCGCGGCATTGTGTTCCATAGTGAAGAACTTAAGTGAACACATTTTGCCCATTGGATATTTCGGCAGATTTATTAATAGATAGAGAGAAAAGAAATTGCCATGAGAATAGATGTAGAGCAGAGGTTTTAAGGAGTATATATATATATATATATATATATATATATATATATATATATATATATTCTGCCCAGTTCACACAATTGCTAACAATTTATATTGGGACTTGACGTACAATCGACTGTCCCTTATCCTTGTACTTTGATAACCCTTATACTTTTACTTCAATAACCTACGATTCATTAATATATATATATATATATATATATATATATATATATATATATATATATATATATATATATATATATATATATCGAACTTCGTGTGTCTGTGTGCCTGCGATTTGTTCCTTATGCCCTGGAAAAAGGTTAGACCGACTTTTACGAAATGTCACACAAAAAAGGCGATTTGGACTGCAGTTAACACCTTACACAGCCTAAAGCTACAAGTGCATTTGAGAAGCCTTATTATCACACCCGCCGAATGGCTCAAATATATGTATTTTTGTTCTTCTATATAAAGTATTAGAATATTCTTGCAGAATTTTTTAAATTTTGATTTCAAATTATGCATTTTCAATATCTTTACGTCGTATATTTTAAAGAGCGTTTGTCACTCTATCTAATTGTTTAAATTATAATCATTTTAAAACAATTATATCTTCTTTTAAGAATATTGAATACAAGATGGAAAAAGGCAAATTTGCACACTTTTCGTACTTCAGTTTAGGCTAGGCCAAAAAGCTGTTGAAACAGTTCACAATATCAACGAAGCGTATGGCTCAGTAATCACTACTAAACACACAGCACACTGATGGTTTAAGAAATTTTTTAGCCGCTACAATCTTCAAGGCGATAAGCGTTGTGATCGGCCAGCGGATGTTGATAACGCACAATTAAGCGCCTTACTCGAAGCCAATCCATGCACCACTGTTTGGGAACTTGCTTCTAAATTAGACGTAACGTATACGACGATTGTAACTACTTACAACAGATTTGGAAAGACAAAAAGTTTGAAAAATAGATTCCTCACCAATTGAACGACAATTAATGGAAATGCCGTTATCAAGTGTCATCTTCTTTTCTTTTACGCAACATAGATGACTCGTCTCTCGGCCGGCTTGTGACTTGCGATAAACAGTGGGTTCTTTACGACGATCGGCAACGCTCAGCTCAGCTCAACTTAATAGTTAGATGCTGACGAAGCTCAAGACAATTTTCGTAGCCAGAGTTACATCAAAAGAAGATTATGCTGATTGTTTGATGGTCTGCAATCCGTCTCATCCATTAGCTTTTGAATCCCGGCGAAACTCTTACGGCGGAGAAGTACTGTTAATAAATGAATAAAATGCATCAGAAACTTTGACAAGACCCATTCTCGTCCACGACTATACCCGACTGCACGTTGCTAAACCGAGCCTGCAGAACTTCAACAAATTGGGCTACGAACTCTACCTCATTCGCCATACTCTCCAAACCTCTTACCTACCGACTACCACTTTTTCTAGCATCTCGACAACTTTATGCGTGGGAAATGCTTCAAAAACTTCAAAATCGCTTTCAGCAACTTCATCACAACAGGAACGCAAGATATATATGTTACTGGCATAAATAAATGTTTTGCGTTGCAAAAGTGTGTTGATTGTGACGCGGCTTTATTCGACGAATAAATTTTGTTTGAGTCGAGATATATTCATCTGGATGTAAAAAATAAAAATCGCAAATACTTTCTTGTCAACCAGATGTTAAATTATTTATATATTAGGTCACTGGATGATCAGTAGCTTTATTTACACCCCCTATATATATATATATATATATATATATATATATATACACTTGTGCCCGATATTATTCATACCCCTCCTTGAAAATTGAGTTTATTAGGTGTAACTTTGTAAGAATTTATTGTTTACGTCCATATTGATACATATTCTTAATAAACCTCTTCTGATCATTTTCGTCATTTTAAAATCTCGGGATACTTGTAATAAAAGAAATATACAGCTATTTATAAAATCTGCAATGTTCAAAAATAATCATACCCCCTTATTTTTTCAGTATTAATCGAGTTTCTGACTGTTTGTTTCCTGTTTGATTCTTATTTTGAATGCTTTTATACAACCTTTGATTAATTTCATTGCGTTTTTTGCATTTTTCAGAAATTAAAATGATATCAACTGAAAACCAATAAAAGAATAAAAATTATTAGAATGGGGAAGAAAAAAGAGCTTAGTAATGATCTTAGGACTAAAATTGTGAATTCACATAAGGATGGTTTAGGTTACAAGTCAATTTCCAAGAAATTTGAGGTCCCTACAGCAACAGTACAGAGCATCATCAAAAAATTCCAGAGCCACCACACAACAAACAACTTGATTGGTAGAGGAAGGAAAAGGAAACTGTCTGCTAGAGCCACCAGGGATATTGTAAGCAGTGTTAATGCAAATCCAACCACCACTACTAAGGACATTTTAGAAAATCTGGAGTCTTCTGGCATAAAAATATCAAGGCAAACATTGCAAAGGACTCTGCATGAAAATGGTCTGAAAGGAAGAAGACCAAGAAGGACTCCATTGCACACCGGAAAACACCTTGCAGCACGTCTAAAGTTTGCTAGGACCCATGTGAATTCTTCAGAGTCCGTTTTCTCAAGTATTTTGTGGACTGACGAAACAAAAATTGAATTGTTTGGCCATATGGATGCTTCTTACGTTTGGAGGAAGAAAGGAGAAGCTTACAACCCAAAGAACACCATACCCACGGTGAAACATGGTGGTGGTAGCCTAATGTTTTGGGGCTCCTTTTCGGCTAGTGGTCCAGGTAGTTTGGTCAAGATAGATGGAACTATGAAGAAGGAGCAATATTTGGAAATACTCCAGAAAAACATTAGACAGGATGCGGAGAAGCTCCATTTAGGACCAAACTGGGTCCTTCAACAGGATAATGATCCAAAACATACTACCAAAATAGTCAAGAAATGGTTTGAGGATAATCAAATTAATATTTTGGAATGGCCTAGCCAGAGTCCCGACCTGAACCCTATCGAAAACCTCTGGCACATATTGAAAACTAAGGTTAAAAAGCGGAAACCTAGAAATTTGAGGGATTTGGAGAACTACTGCATTGAAGAATGGTAAAAAATCAGTGTTGATGCTTGTAAAAACCTTGTTGATAAATATCCAAAACGGTTACAGGCAGTTATTAAGAATAAAGGGCATGCTATTGACTATTAGTAAGAGAGGTATGAATAATTTTGAACTAGTGCCATTATTGTTTTTCTTTGTATACTGTTTCAAACTTGCATAATTTATTTATTTGTTGAGTTTAAATTAAATGCTTATGCTTGATTTATTGTTTGAAATCCCTTTAATATTGTCTGCCTTCTGGTTTGAGCAATATTCTTATAGAAATCTCAAAGATCCGAGGGGTATGAATAATATCGGGCACAAGTGTATATATATATAGTGAGAAATAGAGAAATGAATCAGAGAGCAAATGCAAAGTTGCACATTTCCTCTTGAAAGTAAATCTACTGATCAAATGCTTCAACAATACGAAGTGAGTTCTACTCACAATACTCAAAATAATCTGTTCATATGATTTCATAAGAGTGTATTTATTAAAATACGTTTCTATATCAGTTTTGGTTTTACGCATATATATATATATATATATATATATATATATATATATATATATATATATAAAAATTCTTTAATTAATATTCCGAATGTATTGAAAAATATATTTATTTATAGAAATTTCCAACCTCATGTTGTTTCATTTCTTTCGAATGTGTTGAGTCAATAACGTGAATTATGAATATTACTGGAAATTGAAAAACTAGGAGCAAGGTAAAAAAATAGAAAACCATGTTTGCTATTTAATAAAATGGATTATGAAAAAGATCATAATATTTTTCGAGTATTTTTCCTCACAGATGTGGGTCATTATGACTGATAATGGCATTTCTTCTATCGTGATACAGGATCGTTCCTAGGAGGTATATCTCTCCAAGCCTTGTCTTCTCTGATTTGAGTGGAGTAAGTTTATTACTTACTGCTTGATGTGCTCCGATCGGGGAATGCCAATAGGGCTAATCAAGCACTTATTACATGCCCAATGTGTTCATCCTTTATGATCTTATGTCACGCCTTCCGACCTGATGTCACATCTTCCTGCGGTCATCATCATATTGTTTCCCTCAATCTCAAGATCCACCGTTTGGTAGTGTGAGAGGCATCCCTCTGATCTGCATCGAACCATGTCTTGCCTAGGTGACAATTCATGAAGATATTTACGAAGATAGGACTATCGCACTATCTTCGTGCGGTGGGAAGGAAATAAATCAGTTTCGCCGACTGTGAAGATCAGAGATGAATTTTTTTTTACTCTGGAGTTTGTTCTTCTCAATAAGTTCGACAGAAATTGTGACTGATGGTGGCTTTTATCTTGTTCTGCTTAAATCTGCTAATAGGATGGCATAAGAGTTCAGCGCTCTAAGTAGTTTACTCCACTCTTTGAGATGGAGTAATTTATTGCATATAGAGCGAGGCGCTGACAAAGTTACACAAGTAATTTTAAGGCAGAGTGTCCCTGTCTTTGGGGTGCTGTCTTGATTCTCCATACTTTATGCCGATTTGTCACACATTTCTTTTGTAAACATTTTATGCTGTTCTTCCAAGGTCGATTACAGATTTAAGTCATAAAAGGCTGAAAGTCAAATATTTATTTAGAAAAGAAAAAGTATACTGTCCAAAGTTTTTTTTTCGTATGGCTTCAAGCTTCATCTATTTTTTTAACAATTAAGGAATACCAGTAATCCACTGGATCATTATGATTTATATTATTGAACTATTGTAAGTTAAAGATGTAGAATATTATGGGAATATTAACATGTTTAATTAAATAAACTGAGTTACGCACTTGTATTACCATTTATGCAAACTATTTGTGGACATTGAATTTTAAAGACGCTTGCGTTATCAGCAGGGAATGAATTATACGGTAACGCATTTCTACAGACGGACAACACTTACACAGAAGCTCTGCCTATTACAATTACCATTGATGCTTTGTATGGGAAGATATAAAGGAAAGTTTTACCCGTTGTGATCACAAAACGTTTTTAGCATATATTGGGATCAAAATAAAAATGTGCTAAAATTGTTATCGGGTTGGGAATATTAGACAATATATTGTCATTTTCAGTTCATTTCGTATTGTTGCACTGAAAATATATATGCAAGTATTTTCCGAGTGTGTATTTAAACATTATTGTAAGCGAAGTACCAGTATAAGTATGAATTATGCCGAGACTAATAGTGTATTGTCTTTCATTGTGGTTTGCGTCTACCAAAGACTGACTTGAGATGAAATATTGAATTCGGAATTCAAGACAATGGTTCTACTACTACACGATTACTGAGGGAATACTAGGCGCTATATGCATTTAAGTAAAGGAAAAGGCATAATAGCTTAGGGAGATGAACGTCTTATTCTTGCACAAGTTCAGATCATAACTGAACATCGTGTAATAAGGGGTAGTTTCCTTCTTATATCCTTAAAGAAGTGGATGGAGTTCCTTAGCTTAAAGGTAGTGCATCTAGAAAATGGGTTTTGTTGAAAAGTTTGCCGGATAGGGGAAACCCGTTGGCCCCGTATGTTAACCGTCTTCTGATCGTGTAACATAGAAACTATCTGCTTCTATTTTTTTGTAAGTCAACACGGACGTAACAAGGATCAGAAAACTGGCATTAGGATGCGCATGTCAGTGCGCAATCTGGTCTAAACGGTGATAGCGAAACATTGATACACTAAGTATTCGTTCATAACTGCTTTCTCAAATATGTTTCCAATTAACACATCTTATTACATAAACAAAAGAAATATAATCTTCGTCTAATTATTTTTATAATCATTCATTTCTATTTTCAGTCTGCATGTATTATAGCATTTAATCAAGATTTATTATGACATCCATCAAAATAATACTGAATGTTTGTTCATGCAGATTAACAGATAAAAGATTGCTTATTTTTCGTATGACGTTTAAAAATAAAATTAAAAAATAATCCTTTCCATGTTTCTGATTTTTTTAGATAAGGTTAAAGACTTTGAATTGTTTGGATTATTCGAACAACTCTTTAGTGTTATTCTTACAACGGTATAACGCCTAGCCTACTTTGGCTGCATTTAGTCGAACTCGGGAATCGTATTGTAAAACCTGGGAATCTCCACGAAATTCCAAAGGAGACCTTTATTTAATCTACGATCATAGTTTACATTCGCTTCGCCTGCCATTTTATGTAGAAGTATTAATTCTCAATGGCATAGGTGGTATCGCCCGCACTTAAGAATAAAGCTTCAACCTGTTTTCCCGTATAGGCATACACATTTGAATTCACTAAATCTATTAATGGCTGATTTATCTGACGCCAAAACTCTGACGCTGTCAAAAGTGCTTTTTACACTTTGTTGATAACCACTTGTAAGCTTTCCCATGTTGGCTAAGGAACAGGGGAACATCATATGGACAAACCCTACCATATATTAGAGTGGTGCAAAAAATGCTGTTTTTTGTCGTTCAACTCTATATATAAAAACGAAATTATTTTTGCACCAACCTCATAATTAAAAATAAGAAAAGAACAAATCCCAACAGTATAAAATAAATGAATTATAAATATTAAAAGTTACCCTGTAAAATATATAATAATAGGATTAAAGTGGCGAAAGATACATATTTTAAAATGTTTACTCTTATTTTAAAGCAAAATGATCATCTTTTCCAAAAACACAAATCTTGTATTATCTTTTCCAATTATTATATTTATAAAAAAAAAAGTAGTAAATCAAAAACGTATTACAAGATTAAATCCACCATGATGCATTTCAGGTTATTCGTAAATATGTTAGCCATTTTAATATTTTGTTAATATTTCGAAAACATCAGTTACTTTGTAACTGTTCGAAACTTGAAAGGTATTCGAAAATATTTAAGCTATCGAATAGAAAAGTCATTTAAATATTATTTTTTTTATTGAAAATTATATTCCCGTAAAGGGCGATCCTTAAATCTATTTTCAATCGATCTTTACGAGGGGCGTGCAATAAGTACTCACTTCCCATAGCAGTAGAGCAACGAAACTTGACACAGCTATTAGTCTTTCTCTACATAGGAACCACCCAGACTTATGCATTTCTCCCATCGTTTGATGCAGCTCTGGAGACCGTTTTTGTAGAACACCCCAGGTTAGTCCTCTAACCACGATGTGACTTCAGAAATCAAGGCTGCATCATCTGGGAAACGCTTTCCTTTCAAAAACAACTTCATGGCTGGGAAGAGGTGAGAGTCAGAGGGTGCAAGGTCAGGAGAGTAGGGAAGATGGGGCAGGATTTTATAACCGTGTTTCTGATCTAGCGACATGCGAGTTGTGAACCGGAGCGTTGTCCTGCAGAAGGAAGGTACCTTTGCTGATCTTGTCCCGCCTCTTGATTTTGATAGATTCCCTTAATTCCCTCAAAAGTGAATCATAATAGGCTCTTGTAATTGTGGTACCCTTTTTTACAGGAAATCTATCATCACCACTCCGTCCTGGTCGTATTCATTATTGCTTAATATTACTACAACTTCAGAGTTACGTAATTTTCTGTTGCTAATTTTCCGGAATGTGTATTCTGTTGCATTATTTTCTGGATACCATTTAATTATATATTTTCTTGATACCATTTAATTATATATTTTCTGGATACCATTTAATTATATATTTTCTGGATACCATTTAATTATATATTTTCTGGATACCATTTAACTATATAATTTCTGGATACCATTTAATTATATATTTTCTGGATACCATTTAATTATATATTTTCTGGATACCATTTAATTATATATTTTCTGGATACCATTTAATTATATATTTTCTGGATACCATTTATTATATATTTTCTGGATACCATTTAATTATATATTTTCTGGATACCATTTAATTATATATTTTCTGGATACCATTTAATTATATATTTTCTGGATACCATTTATTATATATTTTCTGGATTCCATTTAATTATATATTTTCTGGATACCATTTAATTATATATTTTCTGGATACCAATTAATTATATATTTTCTGGATACCATTTAATAATATATATTCTGGATACCATTTAATTATATATTTTCTGGATTATATATTTTTATTGGAATGCTTTGAGATGAGTAATTGGTATTTTTATTTATTTGCGGACTGTTATTTTCATGTTTCATTACGTTTCGGCCAACTCTTCCTCTGGCCTTCTTCCACTGGCTGCTAACAGCGACGGGAAAGCCTCTTAACTGTATTCTCCATAGTTATTGTTGGTCTCACCAAGTTTTGGCCGACTGATCTTCTGGCCTGATTTGGGTAGGATTAAAACTGCTATCTCAAGACAATGCTCACCTTGAACCGTAGGTAAACAACCACGCAAAGAAGGCCAAAGGAATAGTTGGCCGAAATGTAGTTAAACAACAACTATGAAGATGAATATAACAGTCCGCAAATAAATAAACATATAAATTAACAAACATCTTTCTACTCATCTCCCTTCATAATGACCCCGCTAATTAAGGCCCTAATAGTAGCCCCCTGCTTAAAAGTGGCACTGTGCCTTGTTTGGGGTGAAAATTGAATAATAATAAAAAATTACTCATAAATAAATAAATAAATATATATATAAATTACTCATCTCAATAATTCCAATAAAAATAATATATAATACCATCTGATTCGGACCCGATGATGGAGGACCTAATAAGATCGAAAACTTGGATTTATAAGACCAGAAATAAATCTAACCTTAATTGTCGCTGAGAGGCCCGTGGCACATTTGATAGAAACGTTTAATCTATGCGGTGAGCATTGTCTGAATATTGCGGTTTCAATCTAACCTAATTCCGGCCAGAGGATTAGTTGGCCAAAAGGTGGTGTGAGAGCAACAGCTATGGAAGGCATCAATTACTGAGAATACAGTGAAGTGACTCAGCATTCCTATCCTCTCGCAGTTTAAAAGGCCAGAGTAATATTTGGCCGAAACGTAATAAATCAACAACAACTATTAAGATGGGGATAACAGTCTGCAAATAAAAATATATCAATATATTTTCTTGACAAAAATGTTCTATTTAATTTTTTAAACATTTTTTTCAGAACATTGTAAATCAACTGCATTCGTTTAAATGTTACCTGTAAAATTTATGCAAATGTTACTTTTTGTTTCTCTTTATACAAGTAAAATTGATTCACATCGTATTTTGATGTTATTATGATCTAATTATATTGATAGTTTTAAAATAATAAATATTATCATTAGTACTATTAATGGAAAATTAAGTTAAAAATTATAAAGAATCGTTTTTGAATCGGAAAATAGGAACAAATTTTACCGATTCTGATACTAACAAAAGTTCCAAATTTTCCAGATCTCGATTCCGATTTTTATTAAACGTCCCAGCACTAGTATTTATTTCATTTCCAAGACATTAGTAAAATGTGGGGTTTCTAAAAGCGTATCTCGGGAAAATTAGATTCAAGCTTGGAACCCCCAGTTTCTAACCCGTGTCCGTAAGCATTTAGCTACCGTTAATGTATAACTTTCCATTTTATTAAAAAGATATTATCGAATAATACAAAATAAAAAAAAATATGTTGAATATCAAACTTGTGTTGTATATTTATTCACACATTTCCTATAGACTTACTGTTAAGCGGTTTTTGACATCATGACTTACAGACGTCATGCATACATGGGTTAATCATTGAATACAAACGCAATAGAAATGTGACTTGGATTTTTGTTGAATGAATGATATTTTATTAATGTCCGCCGTCTTTATTTTTTTAAATTCCTAACATGTCGCACTTATCTAATCAAGCGTGCAATCTTTACATTTTACAATTTCACCTTTTCAATTTTTTACGTATTTTGAATTTTTTAAAACCTTTCGTTTTCACTCTGTCTTAGTTTTTTTTTTTTTAATATTCAATTGATTCAGTTTTTTTTTAATTTCATGCGTCATTTTTGCTTTTTTTTAGCTTGTATAAAATCGATTAGTGCCATCTGATAAGAGCATACGTTAAAATCGTGTAAACGTGCTTAGCTTTCAGGGAGGGTCGGAGGATAGGCTGCGGAGAAAATATCTGAAAAATATGAACTATATCTCCATAAAATAGTTGTAACATAAAAATGATATTAACATTTTTTTAATTCAACGTCAATGTGAACAAAATTCCAACAAGTGTGGATAGAAATTCCACAAGTGGTAATTAAAAATACTTAAGTAGATACGTTGGTATTTCCCGGTATGGGCGCCTTAGGACAGCTAGTGTCGCATCAGCCCACTCTGACGGATTAATTAAGCTTTAATTTTGTGCTTAAAATAGTTAAATTACGTCATTAGCATGAGTAATATTAAATTAGCATTCGTTTATATAATATTCTAACATACTAAATACGAATCAATCAACGCCTATTCCTTATGGCTGTTTCCCATATATCTTAATAACAATCTGCCCTAAAATATGCCTTTGTTTTGGGATCGGAATATAGTCCAATCAATCTAGCTGCTTTTTGGCTGAATCTCAAAAGGGGTCAACGGCTGCCATCTTTAAAGATAACCGCCGTTCTAGCCTCCTTTCTCTTAATTCAATTACTTTAAATTAATTTTCAAGAATAACAAATGTAGCAATGTAAAATTTGATTTAACCAACAGTTTTTATAAAGTTAAACCAAATTATAACTTATCATGCCTTATTTTTGTCTCTTGATGTATTACTGAAGCAGCTAATTATTCTATGGTATTTTAATTTCAGGTTGGTCAAAGTGAAGTACGAATAATTAGACAAGTGTGCAATTTGCAACAATGAACTGTCCAGTAATTAAGAAGAATCCATCGTCAGCCAAAAGAGAATCGATTTCATTAACAGAGCTTCTGAACAACGTAGAGAGATCATAATTCAGATTGGTCAACGTCATCAAAAGAAATGTAAAAATCGTTGAATCAACCTAAAATACATAGAAATTGACCGTAAAAACAAGTGTACCCATGATGAAATGCCATCCCGTGTAATCCGCTCTTTGAGTCTGTTTAACTTTAAGGAACATTGTCTTTTTGTGGTTCTGATAGAAAGAAAACAGGTTTTGATGTTTCCGATGTAGAAACTAATGAGTTTAAGAACCGAGTGTCAAAAGTTTCTGAGAAAGTTCGAAATAACGATGGCTGGGCATTCACTGTTAAAGGTAGAATAGGTTATATAATTGACGTTATCTTACAAGAAGCACGTTACCACAGAACATGTTTTGCAACTTTGATTTCAATAAAAACATTTCAAAGACATTCTCTGCTGATTATTCCTCTAAGAAGCAAAACGTTTATAGATCAGAGGATTCAGAGAAAAAGCTAGCATTTCTGGAAGTTGCTAATTATTTGCAGCAAAATTACGAGGGCAACTCACTATTGTTGATCTTGTTAAAAAATGGAGGAAATTCTTGAGGATACTGGCTTTGAACCATACAGTTTCTCATACATGAAATCTCGATTGCTAGAATATTTCAATAACAAAATCATTGAGACTGAAATTAATAGTAAACTATTCTTAAGTACAGAAAAATTATTCTCCATGAACTCTATGCACAGATCTGCTCAGAATCAGAAGTCATTAGAATCATTGAGACGGCAGCCAAGCTTATTAAGAATTACTTTAAAATAGAGAAGATCTTAAAATAATCTTGAATATAATGCGATTCTTGAATATGTTCCTAAAACATTGTTGATCTTTTTCAGGAAGATATTTGCAGGCAAAGACAATGGTTTGAAACTTGCAGCGATAGGACAAGCGATTATGCAGTCTGTTAGACCCAGAGTCCCTCCTTGCACCTTTGCAGTTTTGTTTAGCAGTGGAAATGCATGATCAATTTGGCAAGAGGTTCTTAATTGCCACTTTGATTAAGCCTCACTTCACTTCATCTCATTCGAAAGTCCAGAAGTTCGAAAGAAGTGATGCCCTTGTTCATGGCGCTGAAACTCAATTCGTAGCTAATTATGTGGACCATAATATAAGGAGTATTGATGCATTCAACATATTCCATGGGCATCATAGCATCTTTTACACCCTGGAAAATTAAAGAAAAACCAGGTCAAAGGATTCAGGTCCTTTCAGAAGATATAATTAGGATTGGGAGTATCAACAACAAGTACCTAGATTCACAGCACACCAACAACCAGTGACATTTAATAAGCTCCAGACCGAGAAATTGTCGGTCACTATATTGGTATAAAACGAATCAAATGTTACGTGTACGCATATGGTCATCCACTACCTTATACGACAAAATTTTATTTGTCACATTATCATCTATTATTATAAATGACAAACGAATTCATAAGGTATATATTCTTGGAAGTGAAATGTCTTACACATGAATAAATGTGCTGGTTGAAGTTTGCTATCCCAAGATAAAACCAAGGAATCTTTACAAAATGTTCGAACTATTTCTAAAATCAAAACAACGGTCAGAAATAAAGGTCTGATGAGTATATTTTCCGACCGTGTACATGTATTTGCGAAAAAGTATTCCTTGCCCCAAAACAATAAGAGAAAACTTTACTAAATAAGGGATATCTGCAAAGGTGTAAATAAAACGTATGGTATCAAGTGCTACTTATGTTCAGAGCTGACATTTTTATTCATGACATATAATGTATTAAATTAGAAATGCTAAAATGACGTATTTTTGTATTAAGCAAGCGATAAACCTCCAAAGTGCATCCTTAAGCTGTTTACGAACTAACATGGATCCTTTCTGCTTTCTATATTTATTATGGCTTTAAATCTCCCAATAATAGTGACCATATTTCCCAAGTAGAGAATCGTACTGGTTTAGTTACGTTTCGCTGCACAAAAGCCAGGTTATTTTATTTTCAGCAGGATACCGATTTTAAAGTCAGTATGGAATTTTATACAGAATCTACAGTGTCTAATACAGGCAGCAATATTAGTATGCTGGCAAATGGGATCAGGTTATTTTGATGATGTAAGATATCTTATTGCATATATATAATAAAGCGTAACGTCCCCCAATGCTTAAATGTTTGAGAGTTGAGTGCCTGTCACTGCTCTCGGAATAATCTAATTCTTAAGAATTACAATTAATCCTCTTGTCTATATGTTTTTCCTATTTCATACATTTGAGGAGCAAATTTGCGGGTTTTGAATAAATCAGACAGGAAACATCAATATTAACAAAAGAATGAATAAGTTAAAAAGGGATATAATTTGTTTCTGAATTTTGGAGATGAAGATTGATGATTCGTATTGTTTGGATTATTCAGACTACGATTCCTATCAAGGCGCTTATTCTGACAACGTTTCGATCGATGTAACATCCGCCGTCTTCAGGTGTGTTTTGTCTAACTCGGAAATATTTCCATCGAACTCCGAAATCTGCGACCCTATCGGTGGGGCATTAGAATACACCGACTGACCCCCCCCCCCTGCAGAGGGTAAAAGTCCCTCAATGGGGGTCCTGGATATGACCTTAAACTATACCCAGTGGTGAGGCCCCAGCTTGTGGGCTTTGGGGAGTGTGGAGCCACCCTTTAATTACCATTGCTCCCAGGTCCACTCTGACCCGGAGTGGTAGTACCTGTTAGGGTTTCAACTATGGGTTAAATAGAAACCGACTTGAAAACAACATATATAGTCTATTAAATTTTTTTTCTTCAAAATTTTTGGATTCGGCATTAAATAACCCGAAAAGGGTTGATATGCCGTAAAACAAAAACAACAAACCAACCAACCAACCAACCAACCGAAATCTGCACGCAATCTCGAACCAAACCTTTTATTTAATCTGTAAGGACAGCACCCCCCCCACACACACACACGCACACACACGCACACACACACACACACACATATATATATATATATATATATATATATATATATATATATATATATAAAATTGACTGTCATTTGGGCGATCAGGTTTCGATCCTGGCTTGAGCATTTCGGGAAGTGATATACAAACTGCCATTAGCGTATAAAGCGACGCTCTTTGTGTAAACAAATCGATCGGAGGCATTAGGACGATGTCAAAACATCGTTAATTCATTACCCACTCAGCAGCAGCCGTATAGCATAATGGTGAGAAGCCTTGACTGTCTAGCCGCATTGATGAGCTGTGAAACAGCGAAAACAGTACTGTATGTTAATGACTCTCTCTCTCTTTCTCTCTCTCTCTCTCTCTCTCTCTCTCTCTCTATATATATATATATATATATATATATATATATATATATATATATATATATATATAGAGAGAGAGAGAGAGAGAGAGAGAGAGAGAGATAGGATGAAATGTCTTGCAGTTTAAATTTCTTGGGCATTTTACTTCTATTGCAGTTTCATTGTGACTGGATAGTTTTCATAGTTTATATGGGTTGGCTTCTGCATTAGATGAGTTTCCTTAAGATTTAAGCTGTTTTATTATTGTGGTTTGTTGTAAAGTTTCGGCTATCCCGTTGTTTCCAAATAATCCGAGTCTTTTCTAGTTTTTCGGGACTGTTTGTCGTGTACATTCATTATTTATTCACTTTTTCCCCATCTTTCTCTTCTTCTTCTTCTTCTTCTTCTTTTTCTTCTTCTTCTTCTTCTTCTTCTTCTTCTTCTTCTGGCAGTCGTTTTTAGTCGATTTGGTATAAATACATAGGTTGAGCATTTCCTTTATATTCAGAATACACATTTCTCATTATAGATTATAATGTAAATAGAGATTCATAGTTTTACTTGGATTTTATTTCGGCAGTTAGATATTAGTTATGTGAGATTGTACAATCTATAAATATAATTCGATACAATTATAAGAAAGATCGTTAAAGTATTAAATTAGAAAAAAATTATAAATGATGACTTAGTAATATTAATTAGCATTATTTCTTGAAGTATAAGTGAAAACATGCATTTAGATAGTTCTTATACTCTCTGTTTCTTTAGAAATGTACTTGACTGATAACAGTTTATAACTGGATTCTAATTGTCGTAATGTATCTTCCTTTGTACATATGTATTTGCTGTATAATTTTTAAATGTATTTAAATAGTCGAGCTAATGCTTTAACTTCGAATTATGTAAAAGAGGATGAAAACTGATATCAATAAAACGCATAATGTACACCAAATTGTTTATATTAAATTTTTGGAGCGTAGGTAAATGATTAGTTCAATACATTTTTTATCTAGTAACTACAATACACACACACATATACACACACACACACACACACACATTTTTGCTGATTTTTGCATTAAATATCAATCAACTTTCACCCTATAAATCACTGCCTGTGCATCGAACGAATACCATTATACTTGATTTGCTGCACCTTGTGATAGCAAAACTACAAGCAGTAATTTCCTGAGAAAAGTGGAAGGGACAGGCAAACAGACTAAGAGAAATCTGTTCTAATATAATCTAAGCTAATCTAATATAATATAATATATATATTATAAGCTAATATAATATAATATAATATAATATAATATATATATTATAAGCTAATATAATATAATATCATATAATATATATATATATTATAAGCTAATATAATATAATATATATAATATATTATAATATATATATATATATATATATATATATATATATATATACATATAGTACATAACTTTGTTGAAATTCAAAGACTTACATTTTTTTTTCTTTTTTGTAACTTTTTTAATTTCATCTTGGACTTCTTCATTACAAATTTATGATCTTATGTTTTCATAAATGTCTCCAATTCTCATCAATTCGTCACATGTAATTTTCACTCAATATTACTAACATATATATATACATACATATATATATATATATATATATATATACATATATATATACATATATTGGAGAACTAAATTAGTCTCTTCTCGTGTATTTAGGCGAATTTTATTGTTAATCAGTAAAAGTTCTCTTATCATTTCTTCAATAAGTAAATCTTACATTTTATTTCAAATATTTTACTCCAATATATCTAAATATATATGAATACAAATAGCTAATTATATCCGTATCAATTTTGTCAATTATAAACTTTGTCGATCAAACAAAAGTTAAATAACACTTAAGATATAATACACTAATATTCGCAAAGCGACATACAGAAATATTGAAACAAAATATGAGGTCATCAATAATAGATAAAGAAAAAACATACCATATGGTAATTAAGGAGAAAGTAATATATAAGTAACTACAGATAAAGATGGAATTAAAAAGAAAGATGCATGACGAAAATACGCCTGGCGATAAAACAGACTAAGAACAAAATGAAAAAAAGGTAACTCTTTAAAATTAATATCGACAAAAGATAAAAGCATGATAAAGAGAAAGTGAGAAGAAGACAAAACAGGGAACTCAAAAGAGAACGAGGACGAGTCCCAAAAAGGCCAAGGGCAGCTGTCGAGAGCGTGTAAAGTCGGCTTGAGGGAGCGTTCCTTGTGAGTGGTGAATTGAGAAGTCCATTCGACTCACGTCCTTGGAATGAAATGTGCCGCGAAAAACGTTAATAGGCCCTGTGCTGTGCAACATTAACAAAAAAACATGTGGGAAATAGAGAACTTGAGGACGAAACTCCAGGGGAAAACAAAGCAGGAAGAAGATTAGTGAGGAAAAAGTGAAATGCTGAGAGAAAATATTTTGAACGTGTTCTTTATTATTGTTATTATATTAACTATTATTTTGATATTTCATCAGCTGTACATAATTTATAGATATTGAATTATCCACACTTAAGAATATACTTAATAAAAGTATATGTATGCAATATATACATATGCGTGTGCATGTATGTGTATAAACGTATACGTAGGTGTTTACATGTATATACATATATATATAATATTTTCATAAATATATACTAAATATATATATATATATATATTCATATATATATATATATATATATATATATATATATATGCAAATTACTGGTGGGTAAGTGAAACCACGGAAAAATGATGCGTTTACTTATTTTGGAGGGCATTTAAACATTCCCACACACACACCTACACATACACACACATATACATATATGTGTGTATATACATATATATGCGTGTGTGTCAATCTGTGAGTTTCATGTGAATAGTTATTTCCATAGACGAATCTATAAGCATGATGTATACCTATATATAATACATATAAATGCGCACACTCATAATATCACTCACACACACACAAACACACGCAAACACACGCACCCCCCCACACATATATATATATTCTAGGTAGAAAACTATTCTAAAGTTAAGAATAATTGAATTTCAAGAGTGGTCGTGGTTAGTGCTCAATCAAAGAGAGCAAATTATTTTTTAATACTCTTTTTGTAAATACACTCATATCTTGCTACGATGTGCAGACCGTTTTGATCATATTTGATTGCATCAGGCAAAAAATAAAATAAAATAAAAATTTAAAAGGGTCTAGGCCTTTCAAATTTGGCGAAGATAAGATATGCCCTGACTGGCATGAAACAAGGCTAAAGTTTATATATATATATATATATATATATATATATATATATATATATATATATAGGCGGCAAAAAGAAAGTCCGCATTTGTAATTTTTTTCAAAAACTGCAAATTTAAGCTAACTTTAATGTAACTATACCTCATTTAATTGGCTTTTTATTCTTCTATAATTTTACCTGTTCGTATTTGACTTTTAATTGAAATATTCTAGTGCTTACGTCAATTTAAAAAAAAATACCTTCAAATTGAGGAGGCAAAAAGAAAGTCTGCACAATAGAAAATTATTATTTATATGTAACTTTAAGACATTAATGCAGCACAAATATAGCAAGAACACAATGAACTAGTTAATATTGAGTAGCATAGTCCTTCTGCAATTTGACAGCCTGCAATCTTTTGGAAATTTATTGTAGTAGACTGCAGCAATACTCCGGGGAAAGGGAATCCCACTTTTCTTTAATTTTTGTTCAAAGTTTTTCCAAATTTTAAATTATATCATTGCGTAGTTGTTGCTTGATATAATGAAAAACGTTTTCGATAGGATTGAGGTCTGTAGATTATGCAGGTCAATCCAAACACGGAGTATCATGCTCTTCCAGGAACCTCTTGACATTCCCAGCTGTGTGAATGGGAGGTTTATCCTGCATCAAAATAAGATTATCATCCAAATTCCCACCAAAGTAGGGTGAGAAATGCTCAGTCAATATATTAATGTACTTGGTTGAATTGTTACAAGAAAATATCCTCTTTTCTTGTAAGTAAGAAAAACATTATATGAGTAAAAATTAGATTAGATAGACCGAGATTCGAACCTTGTAAGCAATGTTCAGAAATAGGGTCAGACATGGAATGTAGAATTTCCATTGTTTAGTTTTTACATAAAATAGTTTAGATATGTTGATTGTTCAATTCTTTTATGAGAACGGAATTAAAATAAGGTCAGCTAGAAGAACTAACAATAGAAAATTAAAAATATATTGAAAAAAAATTAAGGTAAAAAAATAGGTTAGTAAGAATTCTTGTCTGCAGTTCAGGCCACGTGGGTCATGCACGTTTTTGGACATGCCTATGACATCATGCAGAAATGAATTCTCAATATAGGAGCTAGAGTCGAAGATGAGTTAGGCAGATGGAAGAGAGAGTTGGAGGCGAAGATAAGAGACAGAGCTGACATTGATCAGAAGCGGGTCCCTTTGGAAGGGAGGGAGGAAGTTTGAATCGTGTAGTCGCTTTTGAATTCCTGGATGTCAACATCATTGTGACCGGTCGAATGGAATAAAAGAACAATCATATTTTGTAACTGCGTCTTGTGTTATCTTTCTGCGAAATTGAAGGTAATGTGTAATAATTTTATATGAACATTGTCTCCCTCATCGTTAAAATGAACTTTGTGTAGAACTCATCTAAGATATTGGTCCCCCTCTCTATTTAAGTAATGTGTGTCCCCTCCTATGTCACAAGAACTGATAACCCTCCTCTCTAAATGTATGTTATAAGAACCACAGAAAATAAAATGTATAAATGTCGTTCTCCTTCTCTCTTCTATGTCTTCCCTTCATCAATATGAATGTCCTCTATGAAACACTACAACAAATGAAAATGGTTAATATGAAGGAGTAAGATTATGGTCTCAATTTTTTACTAACTTAGTGCTTGAGAGATAAAAAAAAATATGAAACATTCGAATATCTATGAATTTCATACAGAGTTCAAGTGTTAGACCTTGCAAGCGAATTATAGGCCCTGGACCATTGGTACTAATAATGCCCCACACCAAAATTGAACCGCCACCACTTTGCAGCGTTGAAATTGAGGATGAAATTCTTTCGTTTTTATGATTTTATGAAGAGTTATGGCTTTCATTGCATTTGACGTCGCTTTCTGTTCTTTACAGAAATTATTGGCTTGCGTCTTGCAACATATCTCTGCAAATAAAATTCCTTTAATCTGTTCTTTCAACAGAAAGAGAGCACTTTTTACAAAGATTGCACTGTTGTTGAATTTGGGGAGCCGTTTTAAATCTGTTTCTTAGGCTGCGCATCTTGATAGTATTGTCTTCCCTGCTGGAACTAACTCTAGTACGACAGGATTTAGGGGCATCACGAACACTGCCGGTGTTTTTGTTCGTTTGCACAGTCCTTCGTACCGTTTTCTCATTACATTTCAATTTGTAGCCGATATCTCGATTGGAAAACCAAAAAGGTGGATATTAATGAGGTCCAGACGATCACTAAGAGGATTTCGGGGCATATGGACTAAATTTTACGTTGTATAACTTGGAACAACGACAATTACGATTAGAGAGGCTTTGTTGCCTGTGGTGGATATTTTAAACTGATTTAGGGGCGGTTATTTAAGCTGATTTTAAGCAAATTTGTTGGTGCAGACTTTCTTTTTGCCTCCTAATTTAAAAGTTATTTTTAATAGATGTGAACACTAGACTATTTCAATTAAAAGTCAAATATGAACAGGTATCATTATAGAGGAATAAAAAGCGAATCAAATGAGGTATATGTTGTTTAAAAAGTTACATCAAATTTAGCTTAAATTTTCAGTTTTTGAAAAATTAACAGGTGCGGACTTTCTTTTTGTCGAATATATATATATATATATATATATATATATATATATATATATATATATATATATACACACACACACACAGGAGACCCTAAAGATTTTACAATATGACGATATCAAAAATAGAACCACCCTCTTAAATTTAAGAGAGGAGCTTATATCCTCATGCAGTCATAAACGTTGGTTTAAATTTAACAAATATAAACCACCATAAGTCATTAAAAATGTTATTTATTAATATTCAATCTTGAAATTTAAGTTTAACTTGATACCCTTTTAATAAAATTTTGATCATCAATATTATCATTAATATTAGTTTATCTGATATATTCACCATTATTGTATATTATTTAAATATATATTTAAGCTTAACCTATACTATATTTATTAATTTCAATAAATAAATAAATAAATAAAGTATTAAAAATACTAAATTCAATAAGTTCAAAATATAATATTTTATAATCTAAATAAATAAAGACTAATTATCTCCCTTTGATTATTTAATTAGAAAAATAAGATTATCTCCCCACTTTTTTTAATATTTGCTTAATTTTAAATTAGGCGTTTACTAACATACTCTAACCGTTAAAAAAGATTCCATTGGCGTTCTTTTTGAAAATTCAACATTTCGTACATTTATAAGCTACAATACACATCCACATAAATACATTACGGTTTTCAAATGGCGAACAATTAAAAGGTATATATATATATATATATATATATATATATATATATATATATATATATATATATAATTCTTAACTTTTATAAAAAAACATATTATTATAACCTTATATTTAAACCAAATTCAGATTTATAATTTTATTTTATTTTTTATTCTCAACCCATATTACTTTTCTTATCAAGGAAATATTTTCCTTTTTTTATTTTTTCCCAGATACATCTGGCTTACTTAAACATTGCTAGATTTATTTATGGTGTCTTTTACATATACAAAAAAAAAACACCTAATACTTTTGCTGATGAGGAGACTTTGTTTTAAAAAAACTATATATATAATTATTGCCCGTGGCTTAATGTCTATCACAATAAAAACATCGTTTCCGAAACGATCGTAAAAATAATTGACTTTGTTGTTGTTCCTTCTTATGAAACATATTTTTAATTTTTAATTCTAAGTTGAATTTAAAATCATCAATCACATTACTAAATATATATATATATATTTGTTTTGTTATTTATTACGTTTTCAGCACAAACAAGACACATCGCCACTTTGATGCAGGGGACATAAGCTACTGGGGTACTATGTGGGGAATTGGGCAGCAAGATGTTGGTTCACGTTATGTCAGTACAGTTGGGGAAACAGTGTTCTGGAAGGGAATTCCAAAATCTAGCGGTTCTGGGGAAGAAATTACTGGAGTAGAAGGCTCTCATACATCTAGGGATCTCCACTGTGAAAGGGTGGGATTTAGCTGCTTGTCGGATATGTCGGGTGTATTTACGTCGGGGGGTACAAGTGCTTGCAGTTCTTCAGAGCATTCACCGTTAAAGTACTTGTAGAACAGGCAAAGGGATGCTACATTTCGTCGATGGGACACAGTCTGAAGCTTAGATGACAGTTCAGGGCCTATCAGGTTTGCGGCTCTCTTTTGAACCTTGTCCAGGAGCGAGAGACTAGTAGCAGATGCACCAGCCCAAATATTACAGCAATACTCCATACATGGCCGAATGGTGGCCTTATAGAGGTACAGGATACTTTCGGGCGTTAGTAGCTTTCTAGCACGGTAGAGAGAACCTACCTTCTTCGCAGCGGTCATGGCAATGATCTCAATGTAATTGTTCCAACTCATGTTTCCTGTGAACGTTAGGCCGAGGAGTTTAAAAGGTACTGTCAGATAAAGAGTCTTTGACATTTGCTATTGGTGGTAGAGAAGATTTCTTGTAATTATTGAAGGAAACAAGTTTAGTCTTGACAGCATTGAATGTGACCATCCATTTTTGTCCCCATTCCACTACAGATCGGAGGTCTTCCTCCAGTGTTTCTGCCATTTCTTCAGATATGTGGTCATTTGTTTTCCTGTCGTGTTTGTTATAGAGCGTGGTGTCATCAGCATATATACCCATCTCATAAACTATTTTGTCATGGTGGTCATTTATAAATATTAGGGATGATAGACCTCCAAGGATAGACCCTTAAGGCACTCCCGCATTTATATCACACTGTTTAGACGTACGGCCGTCAAGGATAACCTGGATTTTTCTCTTATCTAAGTGTAACACTGTAAAGCGTCTAAGTTAAAAAATTGGAAAGTACGGGAAGAGAAATCGAAACTGGCTCGTGGGTTTTAGAATTACTGATAATAGTTGGTAGATAAATAACAGAGTTGAACAGAAACAAGAGGAAAGCCAAAGTTTTGTAAACAGAAAATCATCGCCTAAAATAAATCGGAGAAAACAATAGAAAAGTTGAACGGATCGACATTTGATAGGGGTAAATACGGTATTGAATATCGGTCGAGCCACCCGAATAATTGACCGGTTGAAACACTTGATACGTATGAATGAAAGATTAATATCAGCAACCTCAGGTCAAAGGCGATGTTCGACGGGCTAGCCAAAAATATATAAAACACAGGGTTTGTTTGTGAGCAGGCAGTCAGAGAGAAAAGCCGGAGAGTGATATAGACGCGCCGACCGCACCTACCGCCCCGCACCTACCGCCCCGCATCTATACACCACATCTACCAGCAACAATACCACGATCACAAACACGGATTTTCACAGTGTGCATACTCAAACGACTTGATATAACAAGGAATTAGTGTTTTATTGTATAATTTTTTGTAATACACTTAGACTTATTATTTATAACAAGTCTTCTGTTTTTTTCTCTGTCTTTCTCTCTCGTCTTATGACGTCATAATAAAACACCATAACTGGTCCCGTGACCTAGGACCGACCCTATGGTGAAAACGTCATATAAGACGGATTTAATTATGTTAAGTATTTTTCTAGTGATACCGTATGATCTGATTTTCCTGAGAAGACGTTCATGCCATACTCTGTCAAAGGCCGTAGATATATCTAGAGCTACCGCTCTACCCTCCCCTGTTTTATCCAGTGAATGGTATATACGTTTACAGATTACAGTTATGATGTCTGCTGTGGAACGGGCATGCCTAAATGCATATTGTTGGTCCGTCAGAAGTGTAGCAGCTGTAAGACTAGAGCTTGGTTAATTATGATCTCAAAATGTTGGGCTTGGTTAATTATGATCTCAAAATGTTGGCGAAAAGTGGGAGGAGGCTACTGGGGCGATAATTTACTGGGTCAGTTCTCTCGCCAGTATTCTTGAATACTGGTAACACAGAAGCAGTTTTCCAGCAGGCCGGAAAGCAAGATTCATTAAGACATTTGTTGTAAAGTTTGGAGAGAACCGGAGCTACTTCGGCGGAGCATTTTTTAATAGTACAGCCGGGATGAAATCAGATCCACAAGCCTTTGAAGTGTCAAGATTTTTATGATAGCATGCACCTGAGAAGGGGTAATTTTCTGATCGTTTAGTGTGGTGACCGCAAAAGAAAGTTAGGTAGGAGGTGATTAGCAGTGTCCAGTGTGTAGTTGGAGGCCAACTGACTGGCAAGCATGTACGCCTTCTCGGTTGCTGAGCAAACATGCTCATGATTGTTGGATAGTGGGGGAATTGTTGATTGCCAATTATTTACTACACTGTTGTAGATTTTCCAGAAGTCTCTTAGCTGTCGCTATTTCTTTCTTCCAGTTTGAACTGGACTTATGTCGGTTAAATCTGCGGTATGCATGCTGCCTTTGTGCAATGGCAGCTGGCCAAATAGAAGTAAACCATTGGGGAGAGTGGAGCTTGCTATAAAATTTCCGCGCGGCAACACGTGGTTCAGTTGCCGTTTTGAACCATTCAGTAGTCTCCTTGGCGCACTATTCAGCAGGAAGTGAAAAGATCGGTTTTTGCTCTAGAGTTTAGGGCATTCGAAAATCGAAGAAATATAAACAACTGCACTAAGTTATAGCCATGTTAAATAGAAAGAAAGATAGATGTAAAAATTAAGAAAAGAAAATACCGAAATTTGTTTTGTTATACTTTAAAGGTTAGTCGTTATTTTTATACATTTTCAAGATTACTGATTTGAAGAAAAGCAAATGTCAATGCTTAAAAATATGATGCGTTTCTGCCATAAAAATGTTTTATTCCATTCGTCGAACGAAGCATCAACCTTAAAATTCAACTTTGAACTGTACACACATACACACATCAGATACTGTAATATATAGATATTTACATAAAATAATTTATATTAGGTATCTTATGATAAAATCCCACTTTATTCATCTTATATGTATATATATATATACACACCCACACACACACACACACACACATATATATATATATATATATATATATATATATATATATATATATATATATAAGGGCGAGAAATGTGAAAATTGAGAAGGTAAACGCCGACATTGTTTTTTCATTCCTTAGATATTCGTCATTATTTAAAGCATCTTCTTCTTCGGTTTCGATTCAAGCTGATGCACCCAAGTCATATAGATATTTTTTAATCAACATTTTATAGTATATAAGAATCGATAGAAAATTGACTCCATATCTATCTGCAATTTTCATAAATTAAAATACTATATTTAAGCGTATTTGCTGGGCGTCCTTGATATTATAGGTATATTGTTACAGAGAAATCGGCGACTGGTACAGAGAATGGAAAAGGAAATCGTTTAGTATAAATTAAAACACTTTTACGTGTAACATGTCATTACAAGAGGCGTCGTTTTAGGATACTAAAATTTTATTTAAAATATTATAAGGAAATTCTGACAGACCAAATGTTGGAAACATTATCTTTATAGCAATCAAATCTCCCGCCTTTCCAAGTCCTATTTTATTCCCTGATTCGTGGTATAGTTTGTTTTTGGCGACCACCTAGCACCTAGTGAAACAATTTAAAGCTGATGATTATTCGTCCACAAAATTCTATATTATTAGATTCTTAATAGAGGTCAAAGGGCTTGGTAAATCATCGCTGACAATAATGTCCGCTTTGCATTAGTGTCTCTTTCTTGGCGCAAGAGGTAGAAACTAAGCACTGACCAACGGATCAGTATGTGCACAAAGCCAACCGAGTTTCACAGTAACGATCAATGGATGCATGTTCAACCCATGGCACTGAAATTGTCTTGGAAACTGATTGTGGAATAAGACGCCTATCAGAAACATGTGCCGGTTGATGCAAAATGGGATGATTCTGATTTTCAATTACTAGCAGTTAATTCATAAAAATGCACCTTAAATTGTTTTCTTCTTTCGAACATTCAAAAGTAATGATCGTTTCTAAAAATACTTTCGAAAATAAATATTATAAACTCGAAATATTATGAACTTATAGTGGGTGAACTAATTAGGATTATTATCGTCAGATAATTTCAATCAAGGGCCTGCTGGTGTAATGGATAAATTACTTGGTATTCATTTGTAAAATTTAACTTTTGTGGAGATTGATGTTTCTGTCCTCAGTGCAGTCGATACTCAAGATACAATTGCAAATTGCTGAATACTTCTAACCAGTCATGTCCGACATAAGGAGAGTATGCCTTCTCCATGGATATTATGTAGGATTCTGTTCAAAATTCTGTCCAGATAATCGAGTTGGGCAAAATATTCTCGAGTTCGAGAGAAAGATTCCTGAATTCAAAAGTTACACCTTATTAAGTAGGAGGTTACATTGACCGAAACGTTGTGAAAATAACACAAAATGAGAACAGTGGTCCGACAAATCGGAATAATACGAATTTGAATCCATATAATTATTTGTTTGGACTTAGTAGTTCACAAACGTGTTATCGTCAGAGATTACTTACTGATAATAATCAATTGTGTTCCTTGGGTGAGAGCAAGTCCCCCCAGATTTCCAGTATTTTTCACTTCTTTCTGTAACCTTTACAAATGATAGTACGGTATCACAATAGCTGCTAGCTATTGACTCCTAGCTAAGAATAACCATTTATTGAGATTGTGGTGGCATCAAGCTTCTCCAATTCAGAATTCTCTTTGCATTTATTTAGTCAAGATCGGATTAGTGATTCTTTTTGTTCGCGCTTTCTATCTCCCTTACATCTTTTCGGCTGTTTTTTCTTTTTTTTGTGTGGTGTCACTTAATTCCGACTCTACATTTTTAGCGGGGTGTTGCTAACTTACAATTTGTGGTTTTAGTTTCTTGGGCCCACATGGTGTTCCATTATTATTTATTGTTTTACTTTATTATTTTGCGGTTTTTATATCGGCGATTGGCGTTTGTTGCTCAGGTGGATAACTTTCCGCATTTTAGAGGGTTTCTAAAGATTGTAGCTGCTATCAGCATTACCGTATGTTATACAGTCTCAATCTTTCCCTTGTTTCCTAATTCTCTTAATCTTTTTTTTTCCAAGATTTTGGAACTGTTCCTAAGGTTTGTCAAATTATTAGCATTATCCCTATCCTCCTTATATATATATATATATATATATATATATATATATATATATATATATATATATAATGAACTGATTTTTCCCCTTTGATTTTGACCTTAATAGGATTAAAAAGCAGGGATTTCATGCAAATGTAATACGCATAAAATGCAGCACAGTATCTGAGGTGTGTTATTACCTATCCACTTCCTCGATAATCGTAAATTCCTATATTCTATCTGCTGAGAGTTCACGCCAAAATCGGTTAAGATCAATGGAAGTGGTAAAATGTTTTCTCTCTAATAAGTTCCTCCTTCTGGAATGGAATTTTAATTCTACTGAGTAAAACGCACCATGGAGTTATGTTGCGTTGTTATCTCTTATATGGGATTAGAAGAGATGACGTATATCATATATCTGTTGTATCATAAAGGGGATCATGTGTGATCGTCTAGTCAGAGTTGATGACGTGTATGGTCGTTTAATCAGAGTTAATGCCATGCGATCCTTTAGCTGTTCCAGTCTATTAAATGATATGTTCATATGCCGCTGTGTGTGTGTGTGTATGTGTGTGTGTGTGGTACATGTTGTTTTCAACATACCTTCTGCGTCTTGGATGTTGGTCCATTTGGAACATGTCGTCTTGAAGAGGAGATTGGTACTTGTTTTAGACGAATATACATTCACTCCAACACGATGAATTGGTTTTATAGTTTTATTTCAGTTTCCAGATGTCTCACAGAATGATGGAAAGTGAATTTGGCTTGGTCTCGTTTCTACACACGTCAGCGCCCCCCCCCCCAGTAAAGGGGAAAAGACAACAGTGAAGCCGCCCGTCCTCTTCTAAGTCTAAACCAAATCTCCACGATTCAGCTAACCTGATCACGTGACGCAGACGCAATCCGATCAGCTGATCTTGACTTCCGGTCAACGTGTCTACAATATAATTTACACACCTCCCTCTCCCTCCCTCCCTCTCCCTCCCTCCCTCTCTCTCTCTCTCTCTCTCTGTCTCTTGATCCATTCTCTAACAGTTAACGGAATCGAATGATTATTTATACAAACTTTTTCGCTTTCCGTTGTGTTTTTTATTTTTGTTTTTCCGATTTCTTTTTTAAAGAAGTTTTACGTTTGTTCGCTGCTTTTTTTATTGTTTTGTTTTGGTTTTGCCGATTTTTTAAAGAAGTTTAACATTGTTTTTATTTTTATTTTTAAACATAATTATTACTTCGCTTATTCTTTACTTTACCCTTCCCCTTACACACACACCTCCAGACAACCAGGCAACGACGGGTACCCCCACTAGTTATATAATTTTCCAGAAATATTTCAGTTCTCTGACAAGTTCAGCCTATTTGTTTCGTTTTTCTGTCTTTCTGATAGACTCATTACACACAAGGTGGCAGAGTATGAAAGTACTCGATCGACAAGAAGGAACAAACCTGTTAAAACGTAGATTCTTTTATGACAATAGAATGAAGGTCAAGAAGACAAAAAATGAAACACATAGAGGTAAGTTGTCAGAAAAATGAGCATAATAAACAACATGAATAGAATACATGCCAATAATTGTAGAAACAGATTTAAAAAATTGAAGCATATAGCATTTAGTATATAGCATAATTACTATAAAAGTCATCATGAAACTAAGCAAGGAATGGCAATGTTACTGCAGCTGAAATATTGAGCAAAGTACTAGAATATGGAAGCAAACCTATCACGGATACTTTCAATTAGAAAAAGATTTTTTAAAATAAAGAAGGCACATTACACTGGAAGTAAAACGGTTGGAAAAGCGTTAGCATCACACTAGCTCACATGGGCATGGGCGACACTGCTAAAGAAAAGAGAGCACAAAACAGACTTTCATCGGAAGGGTGTAGAAAGTACTAGAATCATGAGGAGGCTTATTTCACTCAAATTCAATAATTGATCAATGGTAGTTTCCAACGATTAATTGTAAACAGCTGTTGCGATAACGCATACTTGTTTACATATGTCATCAGAATACTTTTAGAAATTTAAAGATATTTGTTAGCACTCAGATACATTTTGTTTTTTGTCATTGAGAATTTACAGATAATGAATTATAAGAAAACTTCTGGTGAATTCTAGTTGTGGATGTCTTACAGGACAGAATTATAGATTGTAGTGCAGTCGAGCGATTTAATGGAAATAATGAGCTTGTAAAGAAATACAACCAGCATAATTACTGTAAGATTAGGGTAGTAAATAAACGAATATATAATTTCTTAGTTACTTGCAAAGTAAATTTTGTACTTTGTTAAGATATTAAAGAGGGTTATGGAGGGATAGATATCCAGATGTTTCAATATTACCCCAGCTTATGCCTCTTATAATGGTAGAGAATTCCAGCAAGTGTCTGGTACTTTATGGAATTTTATAACTATTAAGCAATCTTTTTTATTTATCGAGATCAGGTATGCGTTGTGCCGTTACGATTTTCAACATGTTTAGTAGGTAGACAAAGAGTAAAAAGTGGATCTACTTTCGGCAGCCTCATGACTAGTCCTCCTTGTGATGAGTTGTAATTATTATTTTCTATGAGGAAATCCGTTCATCTAACATGTATCGTTTTTTTTTAATTTGAAATATTATTTCTTGTTTTAGTTCCTTCCTCATGCTTTATCTTGAGCGATTTTATTTACCAACTGGTCACGCCACAAATTGGATATATTTTTTTCATTATAGATGTAGAAGAAAAGTCAGTCTTAATAGCCTATCAAAGAGCATGGATTTCTCAAGTATTTATATGAATCGAAACAAAGACAGAAATTTAACGTTCACATCAAAAGAAGAAAAACGTATTTTAGATGCGTTAAACTTGTCAAATCACTTTTGTCCACATTGCACCACAGATTTCACGACGTAAGGGATTCACCAAGATCTACGCACCAATGATGTTCGGAGTTATACCATAAACACAGATGAATCCTCTGCGAAGATCTCAACAAATGACTTTAGAATATAATTTGGAAGACCATCGATAAAAATAGGAATCGGATTGGTTAAGAACAGAACGTTGAAACATAAATTTTAGAATTGATTTTATATTTCTGCATTTTCTTATGATGCTTCTTAATTGAATATTAGTAATAATCACAACGTTTTAGTTCACCTAACTACAACATTTCTTCATGCGTACCTTGGGAATCCTTCCATCAATCTCGAGAATAAACACGGACTATCGAACAGAATCCGTTATTTAATTCAAAGGAGTTGCATGATCTCCATCCGTAAGCCTTGATTGAGTATAATTAATTAAATAAGTAATTCGCAATTGTATTCCTAGTTTCACTCGTACTGAGGATTATACTTTAAAGCTTCAATAGAGTGCAATTTAGAACTAAATTTTACTTAGTATGTTATTAGTTATGTTACATTTCCCTGTGAAAGATTTTCCGAGATCGACAAGATACACAGGAATAAAACACGAACAACTATGTTTGTAGAGCTATGAGACTTAATGGTTAAAGGAGACATTTTCAGATAATACATCGCTAGCAAGCTTAGGAAGACAACCTATTTGAAAGCTATCAAAACCCTTTAATTAACCAAGACCTATCTCCAAATCGCTATTTTCATGGATGGTGATAAAATCAGATTTCTTCTTGTTTCCTCTTTGTAATTTGAGCTGAATAGAGTTTCATTTCAAGTACTACCCGTCCCAATAATTTCGCAACCGATTACAACATGGTTTTACTAAGGTTCCTTATAAACAAATTCTTATTTAATTGCTATATTAAATAATCAAATTTTGCCAAGTTGAACTATCATCTTAGATCCCCAAGGTGTTATCGCATCGTTCACCTGATAAACGCAGAAACTTTTGTCGTCGAGGAATCCTGATAAGCGGTGACTCATTAGTTAAAAAAGCACTTCATCCAAACTACAATGTTGATAAATTTTATGCATAAGGGAAATATATATTAGTCTAATCTTTAGTATTGTTGGTGTCTTAGACAACTCATTTGAAAGAACAAAAATACATGGCACAAATACACAGAGACCGATTACCCCGCGAAAACCAACATATTTTTTGTAAAATACTGAGAACAGTGAAAAGGGAAACCAAAATGCGACAAAAGTTAGCAGTGAGGCGTTTCTAAGATATTGAAATAAAAATAAACGAAATGGATACCCAAAATAGAAGACCATATATGATGCTAGTCAACAAGTGAAACACATCTTCATAGTTGGAGTTATTAGCGATCAGATGACAACAGAGTAAAACTGAAAGAAGGTAAAGTCCCAAGAGACTACATGGAACTTTCAAAAACACATGAGATATGTAAACTGTAACACCAAAATGAATAGCCAAAATAGAACTGATGGGAAATAAGGATTTAGTGAAATTGAGACCAAAGGAAAAATAACGCAACCACAACGATGGCACACATTAGGGCAGCTTGCATATTAAAGAAAAGTTTATAGTGCTAATAGTAACTGAGAATATCAAAGTGACTCTAATCAAACACAGATGATTCTGTAACGTGACCGTTACGCTCAAAACGTGTTTGCCGCAGTCAAAACTTCTCTCAACCGTCCCCCATGCACTCTGGTATCATAGCAAAGGAACAACCACACAGAAGTAAATAAACCCAATCCAGCTTTTCTTTCATTTGTTTGACACAAGTCGTTTACCGCCATTTTTCTGTATCCCCGTCTAGATACCAGCTTTAAAAAGTCTCTCTCTCTCTCTCTCTCTCTCTCTCTCTCTCTCTCTCTCTCTGTGTCACTGCGCGGCCATCTCCCCTAACCGGGGTGGTTCTTTCTGCTCCATTACACGCCGGCCGTAGACAACCACTTTTCGTCTTCAACTTTACACGACCACCATTTGCAACCAAACTTTTTCTTCCCTCGATCCGAGTGATGTATTTTTTTCTTTTTCTTCTCTTGCAAGCACATGCACGTTTCCCAATTTGCATATGTCTTTTTTCCGGCTACTGCTGCTAATATCCTCGTAAGCTATCTGAAAGCTCCTGCTGATATTTTCCCACGCGTTCATACGCATCTTGTTACAATTCGTATTATTTTGTTTATTTGAAACACTATTCTCACCATAAACGTTATTCCCACATAGTATCCGTCCTATTGAACTTTGAATCTTTTTTTTGTTTTTTGTTTTTTATTAGTAAACCCCATCAACACACTTGTATTTTGTATTAGCAGGGTTATTTTGTTATAATGGAACGACGTAAATGAAACATCCTTAATCAGAAATTGTGTAATACGTGCGCTTAGAAGTATGATTCGTATTTAAATGGTTTTAAAAGTATTGTTTTCAGATTTATAAATTATAAAATCAAATCATATATGTCTCTTCTCTGTCCCCATATAGTATATATATATATATATATATATATATATATATATATATATATATATATATATATTAATTATATACGTATATCTTGTCTTTATCTCTTTGGGTTTCTTGCAGACTCTCTTATGTAGTTCTTAAAATTCGACTCGAAAAAATGGAAAGCATAGGCAATAGAGATTTCTTAACAGAAGCGAGGACTCACTTTTTATCTGCTGCAGAATTTAGAAGTTAAAGCAGCAAAAATAAACAATAAAAAAGAGGTAATTATCACATACGCATGTGTGCCCACTATAAATAGATAGAAAGACCGGATTAGGAAGGAAGCACCGTCCACCTAAACATGGTTACACATGCTGGTAGGCAAGTCAAGAACTGAAGATGTCCAAATCCAGCTAAGTATACCTAACCCATCCTTATCATAACAAAACGCCAACTGTATCTCTTTTAACTTTTTGCCAACTGTTGTTTATACTTTTTCTCTTTTAAATTTACCTTATTTTTTAAAATTTTAATGCATTTTGATTATATACGTATATATTGTCTTTATCAAGAGTTCGTTGCGAGCCTTCTTATGTTGTTCTTAAAATTCGACTCGAAAAATTGGAAAGCATAGGCAATAGAGATTTCTTAACAGAAGCGAGGATTTATTTTCTCTAATGTAGAAGTCAGAATAATTTTATTTAAGTAATATACTTAATATCTACAATTACCACATGATTTCTTGTATTAATAAAGTGGCCTCCATAATATCTATACCGGGTGCTAGTGCACTTACTGATCCGCGCTGTTTTTTTTTTTTTTAGCGTATTTCAAAGTTTATTTAAATTTTTATGATATGTTCTTTTATTGAATTTTAAGGTTGAAGTATGGAGTAGGTGTAGGGCACCCTCCACTCCCCGTGTTGAGAGTGGCTTTTTGAATAGTAACGTTATTTACGTCTGGATCACTCTCTGCACTAATATCATAAACCAAACCACCGAATATAGCTTATACTTAACTTTCACTATATTTGTGACTGAAATATGCAGTTATCTTAGCTGTGTTACTAGGGCTATTTTCTAAATAGGTGCAATGCGTTAAGCCTGACCTAAATGAGTGCCTATGATTACGGAATACGAATCACAATGAACCAGTAGTTTCTCTTATGACTAAGAAAACACCTGACAGCTAGCTAAGAAATTCCAATATACATTTTGCCTCCAAGCCGACTGCGTATGTCTTACTTGCATGCGTTAAAAAAATCCCCTCAAACCAAACCAAACCTTACTTGAAACTCTACATCCTAATTGAAATCTACTGTTATTTATAAGTTAATAACCTCCGTCTCTTGAAAGCTAACAATCTGCTCTATCCCCCCAAGCTGCCACTAAACTCCTACGTTTCACACGCCTTTGTAGTGGAATTTAACTTCCAGCCCTTAACCTTCACATGCTAACTGCTTAATAGTCATCACTAAACATCTATACATTTCTACCTCTAAGACATGCATTATAGTTCAATCCTATCCAGTTAGGCACTTAACAGCCAAAGTATGTACTCAGAAGCAAAGCGACCTGCATTAAATAACAATGTCTCCTCCTAGATAGTTTTGCAACGATTGATGCGAAACTGAATCGGTGCTCCTTGTTATGCAAAATATCCCATGACTCTTAACTGAAATTATCTTCCTTTAATAATAGACATATACTTAATACAACTTCAACTTATTCGCATCTATTGAAAACCAGCCCATATATCTATTTACCAAATTACACATGACGCAAAACTTACTTACTGTTTTATCCATACTGTATTGCACTTATATCTTAACCCTCCTGTCATCTAAAATATACAGAGATTGGGTACAAGTCTTAGTTCAATTTTTTATACCTACTCATGCTGTAACCTTATCCTATACCTAAGCTAACATATAAATAAAATAAAGGAAAAGCCTCAAAACACATTAAATCCTAACAAGCCTGCTTACAAACTTAGTTGCTTACACTGCATGAGCTTTACTTACCCCCTTTATCCAGTAACAATGAAATAGCAATGTTCCTTAATCACTTTGTGGAGTGTAACTATTCAGCAGATATTTAACCTCTACAAACTAACCTAGTAACACTAACTGACCAAGCGGGGTCGCAGAAATACCTGGATCAGGACCCAGGCGCGGAGCAAACCTTCTCAGTGCTGATCGACCCAGTAAATCTTCCCAGATCATCCGTCTAGGAGAAGGAAAACTCTGAAACTAAACCAAAGGGGAGGGAGGGCTCTTCAGTCTTGGTGACTCAAACAAATTACCGGTTTGCAAACCTAAACTGCTTAAGGAGTAGATAGGCCCTGTCTGTCTCCCGGATTCCATACTCCTTCTTTGCTTATAAGTCAGGCGCAGAGACGATATCACAGTGATTCGACAGAAACACACAGTGGTAGATCTTGTTTCTTGTATAGGGCAATGAACGCCGTTTACCCACTTCCGACATATCCCACCCCTCAAAACTGGGCACTTGGGAGTGCTTGAGTACCACATATGCCTGTGCAATTAGATTGGGTTGACCTTCTTCTGATAGGTTGAGGGTACCGGATTTACAGTTCATGGCTGCTGTTTCCGACTGGTAGTACATGTGCGCTAACTCTTTCGTAACGCTTGGAGCGGCTGGTCCATCAACAGTTGTATAATATCGGGATGTTTGTAGTGCCATGCCGCGCATGGAAAGGGACCCTGCACTTATCCCCGGTGGACTTTCCTGAGGCCACAATCCTAGTTGAAGAAAGGTCAGCTGATGGTCTACCTGTGTTGCATGTGTGATAGTCTGCATAACCCCCTGTTCAGCTCCCCCTTACCTAACTGAAACTCTTTAAAAATATGATGACAGTGCAATCTAAAAAAAAGGCTTAAACCAGGCTTAGGATCAAACACATTCAACTTATCCCTCCCTTGAGGCTTGCATTTACGAACATCCTTGGGCTTAGAACTAATTTAGCTGATGTAGAACATTTCTCCTAACAAATACTCCGGATATCTTAGCACTAAGTTAGACTAACCTACACTCCTCCATCCCCTCTAACTACTTTAACATGCCTGGATATCTCCCACTCTGCCGTAAGGACTCTTACAGACATATGCACGGAATATGAGTTTATATTCGTAATACCCTTCCCTTGACTAGAGAAACACAACTAGAATCGGATGATCAAGCCTTTATGTGCTTTAGACTTAACATGCAACACAACATTAGCTACTTTTATTTTCTCTACCGCTCTCCCTCTCCCCAGGACTGCACTATAATAAACAAAGTCTCTGACAGCATAGACACAGCACTCTCCCTCGACACTAGCGCACAAGTACATGTATTTGGTGATTTAATGTCAACTAAAAAACTTGTTGGGATTCTCTACTTACACAGACACAGCGAAAAGCACAACACATAGCTTCTCTATATCTCACTCCCTATCACAAATGGTTACATTCCCAACCCGTTTTCCTGTCAGCAAGAACAACACGCATCAATTCTAGATCTGTTTTTGATCACAGTTGCCGATGATTGTATAACGAATGTCGACAGGCCACTTGGGAAAGCTGGTCATGCAGTGATAATGGTTGAAATCGGCCTAAACTCTAGAGCCAAAACTGCTCAAAACAACGAGATATTATAAAAAAGGCAGACTGAGAAGCCATCAAAGATCTTATCAGAGATGCCTCCTGGGGAAATATTTGTTCTGTTCCTGCTTAACAGTGCGCAAATGAGACCACTGAATCGTTAAAAACTGCAATTGATGCACATGTCCCCATGCAGAAATTTTATAGCAAGCCCAACTCTCCTCAATGGTTTACTTCTAATTGCGCAACTGCAATTGCTCAAATGCAGCATGCATACCGCAGAGTTAACCGACATAAGTCCAGTTCAATCAGCAGAAGTACATAGAAGCTAGAAGTAACGTTAAGAAAGAAATAGCTGCAGCTAAATGAGAATTTACTGAAAGCACTAAAAAGCGCATCGAAGCACAGAAATTAGGAACTCGTGACTTCTGGAAAATCTACAACAGTGTAGTAAATAATGAGCAATCAACAATTCCCCATCAACCAACACTCACGAGGTTGTTTGCTCAGCAATCGGCAAGGCTAACATGCTTGCCAGTCGGTTTGCATGAAACTCCACACTGGACCCTCTCAACCACCCCCTACCTGACTTTCATATGCGGACAGACGCAACTCTAGACGATCTGAAAATCACCCCTGCTCAGGTGCATGCTATCATAAAAAACCTTGAGACTTCAAAAGCATGTGGATCCAATCTCATCCCAGCTGTGCTCTTAAAAAAGTGCTCAGCTGAAGTAGCTCCAGTTTTCTCTAAATTTTACAACAAATGCCTTAATGAATCTTGCTTTCCGGGCTGTTGGCTAACTGCTTCTGTGGTACTAGTATTCAAGAAGTCTGGCGAAAGAACTGACCCATGAAATTATCGCCCCATTAGCCTCCTCACACTTTTTTTCCAAAATATTTGAGACCTTAATTAACAATGCTCTAGTCCATCACCTGCTAAACTTCTGACTGACCAGCAATACGGATTTAGACAAGCCGGTTCAACAGCAGACATCCTAACTGTAATCCCTGAACGTATATACCACTCAGTGGACAAAGCTCTAGATATATCTAAGGCTTTTGACAGGGTATGGCATGAGGGTCTCCTCAGGAAACTTAGATCATACGGTATCACTGGTAGAATACTAAACATAATTAAATCCTTCTAAGATAAGAGAAAAATCCAGGTTGTTCTCGATGGCCGTACATGTAAACAATATGATATAAATGCGGGAGTGACCCAGGTGTCTATCCTGGGACCTCTGTTGTTCCTCATATTTATGAATGACCTCCCCGACAAAATTGCCTCTGAGATGGGAAAATATGCTGATGACACCACACTCTATAACAGGCATGACAGGAAAAAAATGAACATATATCTATAGAATTAGCAGAACCACTAGAGGATGACCTCCGATCTGTAGTGGAATAGGGACAAAAATGGATGGTCACATTCAATGCTGCCAAGACTAAACTAGTTTCCTTCAATAATTACAAGAAACCTTCTCTACCACCAATAGCAGTGGCCAACGACTCTTTATTTGAAAGTATATCTTTCAAACTCCTTGGCGTAACGTTCACAGCAAACATGAATTGGAACAATTACATTGAAAGCATCGCCAGGGCTGCTGCAAAGAAAGTAGGCTCTCTCTACCGTGCTAGAAGACTACTAACACCCGAAAGTATCCTGTACTCTATAAGGCCACCATTCGCCCATGTATGGAGTATTGCTGTAATATTTGGGCTGGTGCATCTGCTACTAGTATCTCGCTCATAGACAAGGTTCTAAAGAGAGTCGCCAATCTGATAGGCCCTGAACTGGCATCTAAGCTTCAGCCTCTGTCCCATCGACAAAATGTTGCATCCCTTTGCATGTTCTACAAGTATTTTAATGGAGAATGCGCTGACGAACTGCAAGCACTTGTACCTCCACAACGTAAACACACTCGACAAACCCGACAGGCAGCCAAATCTCACCCCCACACAGTAGAGATCCCTAGATGTAAAAGATCTTTCTACTCCAGTAATTTCTTCCCCAGAACCGCTAGATTTTGGAATTCCATTCTAGGTCCCTGCTTCCCCAACAGTACTGACGTGCAGATGTTCAAGTGTAACGTGAACAGGCATCTCACTGCCCAAATCCCAACATAGTACCCCAGTAGATTTTACCCCTGATAGTAGCCCCCTACACCAAAGTGGCAATGTGCCTTGTTTGGGGTGAAAATGTAATAATAATAATAATAATAATAATAATAATAATAATAAATATATATATATATATATATATATATATATATATATATAGTTAGATTGATAGAAAGACAACTAAAACAATCTCCATTCAGATCATTTAAGACTGACAAAAACTATTTAATATATTACACAATATATTTAATTATATTAAGTAATAATATTTTATTATTATTTGAAGAAAATTAAACGTAGAATAAATATCTTTAAAATAACATTTCCCCAAAAAACCTGTGGCGCAGTGGTTAGAGTACTGAAGGCGGAAATTTAATCGTCAGTTTGGGCGACCGAAAAATACAATTGCGAATTACTTAAGATCTCTATCCAGTCATGGCTGATGGAACAAGAGCACGCTACCCCCGTGAAGTAAATAAAGGGTTCTGCTCGAAATTCCGTTCAAATTCCCGAGTTTAACAAGATACACCTGAAGAAGGTCGGAGGTTACATCGACCGAAATGTTGTGAATATCACATTCAAGATAAGAACACTAGTCCGATTAATCCAAATAATACGACTAATCAATCCTCATCTCCAAAATTCTTGAAACGTAAAAACATGTATATTCTACCTTGTCATATGTTTATACAAAAGCAATATTTGACTTTATTTTCTTTTCAATTTTTTTTTCTTTTGAACAGGTACTATTAAAATGAAACCTATTAAAAAGTAAAAATAAAAACATCAAAACGATAAACATTATAATATTTTTCAGTGTTGATGAATTTACCCTCCTTTCTCTTTAGTTTAGGATGGGAAGTGTTTTTGACACAACTTTTATCGAGAGATTGCGCCAACGACGCCAATACTCTCCACGCGCGTTCGGAAAACGAATTCCATTCAACTTTGACTTTATCAAATTTGAAAGCAGATGAGAATATATGGCAACATTATGGTGCCATGCAGTCTTCTAGTAAAGAGCAAACCATGTTGAAAACTCTCTAAAATATCTACTTTGAATCCAAGACTCACTCATTATACATTTATAAATTTCAATGAGCACTTGATCTATGTTGATGAAATTCTATTTTCTTTGCTTTCCCTCTCTTATTCTCCGTCTACACACATATTATATATATATATATATATATATATATATATATATATATATATATATATATGAAATATATATATGAAAATATTTGAATTGTTCTTTAATTATGCTAGCAGATATATCGAGCGTTGCCCGGTATAAAACGTAACGTTAAATTCCTTTTAAAAAATGAAGAAAAAAAAAAACAGAAATAAACTAAGACGGCTGCATGCGAGTATCGTTATTCTAAACAATTCATTTCTTGTAAGCAATAAACGTAGTTGAAATAAGATCGAAATCAATACCCAAAGACAGTGAGCCAAGTACGATAACCGTTAGACCAGCTTGACTGGATCTTTTAAATGAGTTTTCAAACCTACTTATTTTTAAGATAAGTAATCTGTCACGTGAACAATTCACACATGCGCATTCGTGAAACAGTTGACTAATAGATAAAAATCTGATGAGCCTCCACGTACCAATTTTTTTTATTTTAATCCCTTAGCAGCACTTTCTTTTCGGAGGAAAACCGATTAAAAACATTGCATTATATATCAAATTTCAAGTCCGTATATCGGTTAATCGGTTTTCCTCCGAAAAGAAAGTGCTCCTTAATCAGAAATGTATGCAATCCGTGCGCTTAGAAGTATGATTCGTATTTAAATGCTTTTAAAAGTATTGTTTTCGGATTTATAAATTACAAAATCAAATTATATATTTCTTGTTCTTCTATCTTCGATATATATATATATATATATATATATATATATATATATATATATATTAATTTATAAAATATAAATGGCGATTAAGCTGGATGAAATGCCGAATATTCAGTGTAGCTTAATCGCACTATATATTTTATAAATTACTAACTAGCTCTACCTACGTATTGAGCACTTTTGAAGTAAATACTTAAAGTTTACGCATATATCTATACTGCCGTATATTAATTTTATATGAGTAAATGAAGTAGTTATATATATATATATATATATATATATATATATATATATATATATAAGATAGAAGAAAAAGGAATATATAATTTGATTTTATAATTTATAAACCCGAACACAATACTTTCAGAATCATCAGGACTTTATGCGGCTTTCTGCAGTGTAATGAGAGATATGCGTTTGTACGGTGGGTGTTTTAACACGACAAATATATAGCCAATGAGCTGAAAATAATCTTTTCATGTGATTCGAGTATGTTCTTTCCAACACTTTTACTCTTAAAGAGAACAGTAAATTTAGTGATGCTGTGAACATTTTATAACACATAGATGTAGCTTGTAACTTTCTCTCTCACTCTCTCTCTCTCTCTCACTCTCTGTCTATCTATCTGTATATCTCTCTCTACTCACACACACACACACACACACATATATATATATATATATATATATATATATATATATATATATATATATATATATATATATATATATACTAGCAAAAGTACCCGTCGTCGAATGGGTTAAAAAACAGCCTACAAAAACTCTGATTAATGAAAGTATGATAGGTTATGCAAAGGAAGGGTTATAAAGAGGTAGCTTTGAATTCGGGGGTATCAAAACAATAGCAAAATATGATGAGAGTAAAAATAAAATAGATAAACCCCATAATTTATTATACCATACCTGTTCACACTGAAACACTTATCACAATATTCTTTGGATCTATATTAAAAAACCTCGTTAAAATTTGTGACATAGTTCCATTCTATGGAGGTCAAGCGCGAACGAACAACCCATAATTTTATTATACCATATTTCTTCAAACTGAAACATAATTATCAAAGTATACTTCCGCAGATAGATATGAAAAGTCTTTATTAAAGTTTGTGCCTATTTCCATTCTATGGTGGCCAGGCGCGAACGCAGACCCCACAATTTTATTATACCATCCCTATTAAAGTTAAAACATACTTATTAAAGTATTATTATGTGCGTTTATATCCAAAACACTTGTAAACTTTTTTTTTAATTTTTAATTTTTTTATTTCCATACTGTGTAGACCAGGCGCGAACCCAGACCCCACAATTTTAATCATCATTATGCCAGATCAAATATACTAATTCCTATGTCTCGATACACCTTCTATCATTATATGTGATCAATTTTCTATAATAGTCAACCATATAGGAGCCTATTCGTGACCAGACACACACACAGACATTCAGGTTATATATATATATATATATATATATATATATATACACCAGCAAATAGTTAATAAAAGATGTGAAAAACACTTTGAAAAAGAGTTACAAACATATTTAATCTGAAAAGGAAACACTTAATAAGTAGATAGTACTTAATCCGCGGAGTTTCGAAGAAATACTTTCCTTCTCATTAGAGGGTAGGAATTAGCAAAATGTATTATATATATATATATATATATATATATATATATATATATATATATATATATATATATATATATATATATGATTATTGAGCTGGATTAAATCCGACGATATGAAATAAAATGGAGGTGGAAGGACCTGGATACTCAACGTTTCGCCCGATTTATGCGGGCTTCTTCAAAACCATTGACCATCCCTCTTGAAGAAGCCCGCATAAATCGGGCGAAACGTTGAGTATCCAGGTCCTTCCACCTCCATTTTATTTCATATATATATATATATATATATATATATATATATATATATATATATATATATATATAACTACGTAATTTACTCACATAAAATTTATATACGAAAGTATAGATTTATGCGTAAACTTTATTCACATCAAAGTGCTCAATACGTAGGTAGAGCTAGTTGATCAATCGGAAATATTGATACTGTCCTATTGTTAAATGCCATTTTTACAACGTTCCTATCCATGTAATCTTCAACTTTCTTCAGGCGTATTCAATCGAACTCTCGATAATTTCTGTCAAACTCAGGAATTTGTTCGGAATTTCGAAAACAAAACTCTTCATTTAATTCATGGCTTGGTTGAAATCTAGATAGTAATTTGCAATTATATGTCGTTCACAAGTGAAGATCGAACTTTCAAACTACAGATGAAGGTAACTTTACAACAGAATTGTATTAAGTGTTTATCCACTAATATATAGTGTATTAGGTATATGCCTTCAATAAACTAGACTAACCAATTTAAATGAATTTGTTTTAATATATTCTCGAGTTCGACAGAAAAAATTCTGGAGTTCAACAAAATACACCTTAAAAAGATCGAAGGTTACATCAACGTAAACGTTGTGAACATAAAACTTGATGAAGATGAGAACAGTAGTCACAATAATGGAAATAATACGAATAATCAAGCCAAATCTCAAAAATTAAAAACAATGAAATGAAAAGACTTGTTTCAGAACTTTCTCGATTAAGGTAGAGAATCATTTTTTGCTCTGTTAAAGAATGAAAAGATAGTGGTTGTTGCACGAGCCTAGATGTTGCAACAATGCTGCACGCATGCGTGAATTATTTATTTACGATAATCGTAGGCGTGAGAAGTTGAATAGATCGTTATATGAAGGCCCCTTCTTTGCTGTGAGTTTGATAGCAACTTTTGTGTATTCCAATTGATGTTGAATGATAAGCCGTGGGTTTTGATTGTTCGACTTTCAGGAAGGATGCTATCAGCCATGTCGATTATTGGTTAGAAACGTGAATTATAATTGTTAAATAAATGCGCTTAATCTTCGTAGCCTTGAATACAAGCGTTTGTCAATTTAATCTTACTTCAAAATAGATCCCAAAATAGATCCTAAATTCACCATGAAATAAAGGTCTCGACAGATTTCTGATATGGTTCATGTTATGACTTTATTTTTTCTGTAACAAATACTTTTGCTCTCTCATTTTTTTTATATTAGAAAAAATGAGTGGTTTGTTTCCAAATTAAACAATAAATCATATATATAGGTACTTAGAGTTTCTTCTGCGGAATTGTCAATTCCTTATTAAAGCAATAAAATCCAGTGTGTATTTATTTGTCCATACACACACATACACACACACATATATATATGTATATATATACACAAGTACACATACACGTATATATATATATATATATATATATATATATGTGAGAATAAAAATGGAAAAATCTAACATTTTATATATTATTCATAGTTTCGGCTTTATTTCCATACTTTTCCAAGGCGAATGATTTGAGGAAAAATATATAAATCGTGTTCATTTATGTATTGCGGACTATTATTCTCATCTTTTTTAGTTGTTGTTTCACGACGTTCGGCCAACTATTCCTCTGGCCTTCGTCAGGTGGTAACCGCGACGGATAGGAACTTCGAATCTCCTTACTGCATTCTCAGCAATCACTGTCATCCGTGTACGACAACAACTACGTATGCCAGTGATTGCTGAGAATGCAGTTAGGAGATTCGAAGTTCCTATCAGTCGCGGTTACAACCTGATGAAGGCCAGAGGAATAGTTGGCCGAAACGTCATGAAAAAATACTATTTACACGCCGTATTCTCAAATATTGCACTATTTATTTATAAATAATTCATCTTGAGAATGTCTTAGAATACATAGAAAATGGTGATCAATAGTTAAACACATTTGAGTTTTTCGGAAAATTTAACTTTGTGATCTGAACCTTATTTAGTTTATATTAATTCATGTATATATCTAGTCAAAACAAATATTTAGCACTGAAACTATTCTTTATATATATATATATATATATATATATATATATATATATATATATATATATATATATATATATATATATACTAGCATGTGTACCCAGGGTTGCCTGGGTCGACATAAAATTTCGTTTGGAACACACCTACTAAGGATATTAATCAGTGTCATTATGGGCAATGTCGATACCTCCATAACAATTTCAAAAATAAAGGAATGGATAAAAACATATAAATTTATCCGCCCCCCTCCCACAAAAAAGAAGTACGTGATACCCTCACCACCAGATATTTCGGCAGAAGGCATTCAAAGGGAAGAAACTATTCTCCGGATCGTTTATAAATATTAATACGTGCGTGACTTGCATCTGTTTTTGTTGCTGTTTTTTTTTATTTTTATTTTTTTTTATTTTTTGTAAACGCACTTTTTGAACTGGCTTTTTTGCGTAAATAAAGGAAATTTTCGATGTGCTTTCTTTTGGGGGGTGTTTTTTTGTTGCTAAAACTGTGTCTTAAGTTTCAACCCCCGGAAAAGTAAAAAAAAAAAAAAAAACAAGCAAACAAATGAAATCTTTTCAGTTTATTCGTAAGTGTTCTTTTTTATTATTCTAAAAATAAATAAACGAAAACATTTTTCTGTCTACACCGAATTATTTTTTACACTGGAAACTTATTGAGATTACCAACTTATTTTATTTGGTGGAGAGTTTGTTTGAACTTTTTTATGCTTTGATGTTTCCAGGGGGAAATAACTTTAACCCGGTTTGTAAAAAAGTCGATATTGGAAATCTGGAAATAAAATAAGTTAAATATATTATCAATATAATTGTTATTTAAAGATTATTAAATAACAATTTAAAAGAGAACACTTAAACAATTTCTCTCGCTAGAGACATTAACTAATAAATTGCAATTTAGTAAAATCAATTTTGCTTAATGTAATATGCAAGTGAGGTGACCTCTTAATTGTATATTTTGCAAGAATCATACTATACGTAGAAATAAATGGAAGACTAAATTAACGGATCTTTTGTATGTATTAATCAAACTGTAAACAAACAAAAACAAACAGGCAGGAATACGAATATATATATATATATATATATATATATATATATATATGCGTGTGTGCGTGCGTCTATCCTGTCAAGCAAGTGTTAGTTAGTAAAACAAGTGAGTTTTTCTAGCTTCAGAACTTAAACATTTCAAATCATGAGACGATACGAAAAAAATAAATAGCATGTGAGACAAAAATTTCATTTACCCGACAGCGCTTTCATTTAAAGAAAACCCCCACCATATAATAAAATATCCTGTGTTGCTTTCTTTGGATTATCAGAAACTGTAATAATTTTTTATCATATTTTCACCTCAAACAAAGCACAGTGCCACCTTTATGTAGGACATAAGTTGTAGGGATAATATGTAGGGAATTGAGAATCAAGATCTCTGTTCATATTACACTAGAACTACTGCATGTCAGTACAGTTAGGGAAGCAGGAAACCGGAAGGGAATTCCAAAACCTAGCAGTTTTGGGGAAGAAACTATTAGAGTAGAAGGCTTTTTTACGTCTAAGGATATCTACTGAGTAGATGTGGGGCGTTGCTGCTTGTCGGGTTTGTCTTACATCGAACGGGTACAAGAGCTTGTAGTTCATCGGAACATCCACCATAAAAATACTTGTAAAGAAGGCCGAAGGATGCAATATTTCGTCGATGGGACAGTGGTTGAAGGAGTGAGAGACTAGTAGCAGATGCCTCAGCCAAATGTGACAAGAAGACTCCATCCATGGACGAATAGTTGCTTTCTAGCGGTACAGGATACTTTCAGGTGTAAGCAACTTTCTAATGTGGTAGAGAGAGCCCACCTGCTTTGCAGTAGCCTTGGCAACGCTCTCGATGTATCTGCTCTAACTCATGTTCCATGTGAACGTTATGCGGAGGATTTTGAGCGAAGTACTCTTAGGTAATGTATCTTTAGACATAGCTTTTAATGGTTGATAAGGTTTCTTGTAATTATTAAAGAAAACGAACTTAGTCTTGGCAGCATTAAACGTTACCATCCATTTTTGACCCCATTCAACTACAGACTCGAGGGCTTCCTCTAGGTTTTCCGCCATTACCTTGGATGAGTTTTATTCGTTTTCCCCTCTTACCTGTTATAGAACGTTGTGTCGGAATTAAATATAACCATCTCAGAGACAATTTATTGTGAATATTAGAAATAATGAAGATCCAAATTTAACTTAATAGCGTCATTCTCTGATTTATATGAATATGTTTTTAGTAATAATAATGGGTGTCCTAATCTTTTTTTATATTTAGATTCATTGCCAAATCTATTTCGACAATTCCTGATTTGCATGCGATTTTACATATCAACTGGTTTTATAAGTACAATTATATGCTTTCCTTAAACTCTTTCCTCAGTTTTTTTTTCTGCTTGCTTACTATTAACCGTCGTTTAATATTCCAACGGAAAATCAAATTGTACACAAAACTTTTGTTATTAAACTTCCACGCTGTATGTAGATATAGGTAATAATGAAAATAATAGTAATAACAAAAATAAAACATTAATAATAATATAATTAATAATAATAATAATAATAATATAATAATAATAATAAAGATAATAATAATAATAATAATAAAGATAATAATAGTAACAGAGAGTGATAATAATAATAGAATGATAAAGATAAAATATTAGTAAAAATGAAAGTAAAGGAAATTAGATAAAAATATATATATATATATATATATATATATATATACATATATACATCCACACATACACACACACACACACACACACATATATATATATATATATATATATATATATATATATATATATATACATACAAATGCATACATATATATAAAACAGAGATGGGATATATATAAACATTTACAATTAACTTGGCGAGTTTAGTGCAAAATGCAACACATATAGAAGCATGCATAAATATGTATATATATATATATATATATATATATATATATATTAAATCCCCGAAACAGTGTTTCATGGTAAACAACTGCTGATCCCTTGAAAAATAAAAAAATTGGTATTATAGTAAATTCGAGAGAGTTGATGCAGTGATTGCGGGTGATTAAATGACTTACTGACTAAGTGTTTTTTTTTTAACGAATGATAAAAAGTGATTTTTTGTGTAGTTTCAAATGTCAAAAAACTTCAAAGACTATATATATATATATATATATATATATATATATATATATATATATATATATATTTATATATATATATATATATATAGCCGTAGTGATAAACTGTGAAACAGCGAAACGGTACTGTATGTGGCTGACTATATATAAGCATATACACACATACATATACCATACAAACACGTGCATACACATACACATACAGAAATACAGGTACATATATACAAACATAATAAAGATATAAAAAATATAAT